>NC_045435.1:176678639-176773235 GCF_002776525.5 Piliocolobus tephrosceles | reverse complement strand
CCAAATGTCCATCAGTGACAGACTGGATTAAGAAAATGTGGCACATATACACCATGGAATACTATGCAGCCATAAAAAAGGATGAGTTTGCGTCCTTTGTAGAGACATGGATGCAGCTGGAAACCATCATTCTTAGCAAATTATCACAAGAAGAGAAAACCAAACACCGCATGTTCTCACTCATAGGTGGGAACTGAACAATGAGCTCACTTGGACTCGGGAAGGGGAACATCACACACTGGGGCCTATCATGGGGAGGGGGGAAGGGGGAGGGATTGCATTGGGGAGTTATACCTGATATAAATGATGAATTGATGGGTGCTGACGAGTTGATGGGTGCAGCACACCAACATGGCACATGTATACATATGTAACCTGCACGTTATGCACATGTACCCTAGAACTTAAAGTATAATAAAAAAAAAAAAAAAAAAAAGATTACAACACAAATAAGGGCAGAGCCAACATTTGAACCACCATTTAGCCTGAAATGAGAGCTGAACTCCAATACTGTTTAAGGGATAGGCTGTCTGCCAAGACGTGTTTATGCTGCTACAAGTGTGAGCAAAAGAGAGGGAGCCTCTCAGCAGGTGGGTTTCAGCAAGAGTTAAGACCAAGCCTTGGAAATAACTGACTGAGTTCAAGCTGCAGAGCACATGGTTCTTACCTGCTCATCCGGGTGTCTTGTGCCTGGCTGCCTGATGAACAGGATTGGGAACTCAGTGTGATTTCAAAACATCACCAAGATGGCCTGCGTTTGAGACTCTAGAGAGTCTGGAAAGATGAGACATTGGTTCTATTCCAATAGTCAACGTCATTCTAGAGCCATCTTTGCCCTATCAACTTGTGTAATACATTGGTGACTTAAGTTTCAATTCTGCCTGATAATAAGTTAATGAGGAAGAAAATTTTTGAGAAGGAATTTTTTCACTGCATTCCCCTTAAAACTCTAACATTGTTTTCTTCATGCAAAAAATAATGCTTGAGCACCTACTATGTGTCAAATGCAGTGAAAAGGACAGATAGGTTCACTGTTTTCATCAGACTTTCATCAAGAGTATTGGAAGGAGACAAAAAATAAAATAAAATAAACAAGAGAATCTCAGGAATAAAGTGATGAGAGGAAAATAAAACTGTGGAAAGAGAGGGACAGGCCTACTTCAGAGAGGCCGACCAGGGAGGACAGGTGAACTGAGGCCTGAGGATGGGATGACAAGGAAGAGCCAGCCCTGAGAACATCTGGGCACAGTGTTCCACAGTCTCACCCAGCAACACCACCTGAGAAAGGAGAAACCTTGTTGCATTCAAGAAACAGAAAAAACAGGCCAGTGGAGCAGAACATGGCAAGGCCGGAGAGGAAGGAGTGCGATGAAGTGGAAGAGGTAGGCAGGGGTCACATCACGTGGGACCTTCCTAGATACAATGAAAAACTGGAGTTGCCTATTAGTTCAGTGAAAGTCATGGGAGCGTCACTGTGGCGAGCATACACACACGTACTCTTTTATGCATGGAAAGCTTGGGGGCCCCAATCCCACCCCCAATCACCATTGAGGGGCCTCTGTGAGAGCCTGGTGTCTACCTTTGACTTGGTCCATTCCTGGATTTCCAGAAAAATAACTGGAATATGAATGAAGCTCTCTGGATGGTGTGGAGCACCATCTTCCTACATGGATGGATGCTTCCTGTGCAAGCATCCATCACTGGGAGATGACAGATATGCCAGGAGGCTAGAAGCCAAGTGAAAAATATCCCTGTTTTTCTTTCTCCACTTTGGCATACACATATTTCAAGAAACAAGCCTTTTCCTCACCAACCTGTCCCACAGCCACCCTGAATTTCTCTGGTGTAAATGGACATGGTCATTTCATGCTAAACTCATGGAATACACTGAATACTAATGAAGCAGGTCCTTGGTCCAGCCCCGTGAAGTCATTTATTGGAAGTAATTTTGAGTAGAAAATGTCCTTCTCAGGATTTTTAGCTCGTACATGAAGTTATTCCAATGTTACTCTCAAGAACCCAGAAAGGTCAGATATTTTAGTCCAAGCCCATCTCTAATTAATTGTAGTATTTATGTTTAAATAGATCAATAGCTGAGTTTGACCTCAATGTACAATGTGAGCTATTACAATATCATTGCAATACGAGGGAAGCTGTGATGTGTGGGCCAGGCAGACCACTTATATCAAACCTAGCAATATGGACGAGAAGCTTTTGTTCTAATGAGCATTGTATTTCAATGTTAAAAATGGGAAAGCCACACTTGGGTTCCATCCACAGCTGAGCTCTGAACCTGAAAGGAACAGGAGGATCCTGGGGGAAGGAATTATAGTCTCCTTTTAGCAGTAAGACAAACCCAGCTGGCTGGAAACCACAGCCACAGCTCCAAGTCAGTTTGTCTTCTTGAAGAGGAAAGATAGAGAAAAATGAACAATTCTCTCATAACTTACACACATTATTCTTTTGTATTCAACAATTATGTTAAGAATTATTCTTAAAAGAGTCATACTTGGGGGAAAGTGGAACCCTGACAAGAGGGGTTGGGGCCAAATATGATTGAGAAGATATGTTAACATCTTTTCAAGAATGTTCATTTAGTGAATATTTGCCTGAGCTCTTGATTTTACAGATGAGAAAACAGAAGCCAGAGAACGCATGTAATTTGCTCCAATTAGAAAATTCTATTATCTGGACTCCCAGTCCAGAGCTATTCAGAACATACATATACACTGCACTTGGGCCCACACACTCACAGAGAGACATGTCCACAAACACCAACATCTATAGAATCCTGCGTATACACATATGTGGCCCCAAGGACAAAAAAAGGCTCCTCAAAGAAGCAACTTGAAGGGCATTGGGCCAGCCCTCAATCTCTGAGTCTCTGTGTGAAATTACATCATTAAAATTCTTTATTTTGGATCTTGACTTTTATTTTCTGGAGACATCTATTAAAATGCAAATGTTCTTAGGGAAGGGTAACGCTGTTAACTACCTGATTATTAATGAAGAATTTAGGCAGAAAATATGGCTTCACATGAAAGTGGGGCACTTCATGTGTGTGTGCCTGTGTATGTGTTTGTGTGTATCTTTGTGAGTGTGTGACTGTGTGCAGGTGTGTACGTATGTGTCTGTATATGTGGGAGTCCACACATGTCAGTGTGTGTCTCTATGTGAGTTTGTCCATGTGTCGTGTAAATGTATGTTCTGAATAGCTCTGGATTAGGAGTCCACATAATAGAATTTCCTAATTGGAGTAAGTCAATTTTCTGGCCTCAGTTTTGTCATCTGTAAAGTCAGGAGATCAGATAGAATGTCTTTCAGGTTTTCTCATCCTCAAATGCTCTCTGTACAATTTTGCCCAGAGCCAGCCCTTTCTGGCCTGTGTAGTAAACTTTATTGTCTGATTATAAATTAAATAATTACTTTTACCTCTCATCAACAATAAGCACAGGTTATTCAATAGCTGTGAAAAAAATTCACAAAAGTACCAATTTTTTAAAAGCCAGGGAGCAAAATGAGCAATGTTTTCCTATCATGTTAAATTTCTCTGTTGTACTTTCTGGAAGATTCGTTGAGTATCTTTGGAAGAATAGATGCTAAACTATATCCCTGCCCATTCTATGGTATCCTTCCAAGAAATAAATGGTGTGCCAGAGCTCAGAGTGGACCTCTGCTGGTGAAGGTGCTGAACAAGCAAAGAACTCAGCTTGTGCAAGATGGGCTGTTTCCTGAGGAACAGTGAAGGAGGAACTACAGGAAATAATCACAGCTCCCTTCCCTATATATTACAAAAACCAGAATATTAACAAATCACACTTATCCCACACTAGTCTATTTTTCCATTTTATTTATCATATTATCTGTATGATTCCTGGGGATACCATTTTTTAGCTACATGACTTGGGTAAGTTTTCTAACCTTTCTGTGCCTCAGTTTCTTACATGTAAAGTGGGGATAATAATAGTAATTAACATAGGGTTGGTGTAAAGTCTAGATAAATTATTGTACATAAAGCCTTTAGAATACTGCCTGGTACTTACTAAACATTACATACGTTTTAGCTGTTGAGTTTAATTTTGTTATTCAAAATATGAGCATTTTCATGCTAATGAAGAGCATCATTGAAAATGGTAAACCTGGAAACCAGCAACTGGAAAATTTCAGGGCTTCCTTCTCTCAGCTTTTACATCAATAAATTAAAATCTCATATTTGCATTTCCACATACTTAACACCAGTTGGGAGCCAAGTGCCATTAAATCTGTTTACTGTTGTTACAGTAAACCAATTGTATTGTTGCCTTGGTCAGTTCGGGCTGCTATAACAGAATATCATACACTGACTGGGTGGTGTAAACAATAAGCACTTACTTTTTACATGTCTGCAGGCTGGGAAATCCAAGATTGAGGTCCTGGAAGACATGGTGTCTGGTGAGAGCCCGTTTCCTAGTGCATAGATGGTCATCTCACTGTGTCCTTACATAGTGGAAAGAGGGCAAGAGAGTTCTCTGGGGTCTCATTATAAGGTCACTAACTCCATTGATGAGGGATCCACCCTCATGAACTAATTACCTCCCAAATTTCCCACTTACTAATGCCGTCACCCTAGTGATTAGGATTTCAACATACACATTTTGAGGGGACACACATTCGCACATTCAGTCCATTGCAATGGTGTTTTCTAGTGTATTAAAAATAGACTTCCAAGTTCCAACACTGAAAGCAGGGAAAGCTTAGCCACCTGTTATCCTTACTGCCTCCTCTATAGCATATTAATATGATATAATTTAAAATAACAGTTTGCTACAGCTTTTGAGCAGATAATGCACTTAATTTTGTAGTGTAGAAACATGATATAACTTGGGGCCTGCTATCACTGAACTGTCAACATAGGAAGATTTTTCTGTCACTGAACTGTCACAGGCAGAGAGAGGGATACCCTTGCAGGTCAGCTCCATGGAACCCACCCTGCCTCCTACCCGCCTTCCCAACCTTTGCCTTCCATACCTTCCATACCTCTTTTTAATGCCATATATTTGATTTTTAGTAGCCAGTGAAAGCGTTTTCCTCTAGGATGAATCTGTTCTATGCTGAACCAGGTTGTCTTGGATGAAGGGCCTCTCTCCCACACCAGCTGGGTGTGCCTGCAGTCCACTTTCTCATCTGTACTCACCCACCCTCTTTAACCAACACAATTATTCCAGTAGCAGGCTAAAAATACACAGTCTTAACATAGATGTGTCTAACAGAACAATCTTTGTTTCACTGTGAATTAATTCAGTGTAGCTCTTTTTGTTTGTTTGTAGCTCACTGCAACCTCTGCCACCCGGGTTCAAGCAGTTTTCCTGCCTCAGCCTCCCAAGTATCTGGAATTACAGGTGACTGCCATCATGCCTGGCTAATTTTTTGTAGAGACAGGGTTTTGCCATGTTGGCCAGGCTTGTCTTGAACTGACCTCATGTGATCCACCCGCTTTGGCTTCCCAAAGTGCTGGGATTACAGGCGTGAGCCACTGTGCCCGGCCTTAGTGTAGCTCTTAAAGCCGCATTTTTACATGCTGCTGAAAATTTTGTAAAAAAACTTTTATGTTAGGTTCTGGAATACATGTGAAGGTTTGCTACATAGGTAAACTCATGTCATGAGGGTTTGTTGTACAGATTATTTCATCATGCAGGAATTAAGCCTAGTACCCAACAGTTATCTTTCCAGCTCCTCTCCTTCCTTCCACCCTCCACTCTCAATCAGACCCAGTGTCTGTTGTTTTCTTCTTCGTGTTCATAAGTTCTCTTCATTCAGCTCCCACTTGTGAGAACATGCGGTATTTGGCTTTCTGTTCCTGCATTAGTTTGCTGCGGATGATAGCCCCCAGCTCCATCCATGTTTCCACAAAAGACATGATCTCATTCTTTCGTATGGCTGCATAGCATTCCATGGTGTATATGTACCACGTTTTTAAAAAATGTAAAAAATTTAAAAAATTTTAAAAGTCCAATCTGTCATTGATGGACATTCAGACTGATTCTAGTCTTTGCTATTGTGAATAGTGCTGCAGTGAATGTTCACATGCACTTGTCCTTAAGGTAGAGTGATTTATAACCCTCTGGGTATATACCCAGTAATGGAATTGCTGGGTCAAATGGTAGTTCTGCTTTTAGCTCTTTGAGGAATCACCATAGTGCTTTCCACAATGGTTGAACTAATCGACACTCCCACCAATAATGTATAAGTGTTCCCTTTTCTCCACAACCTCACCAGCATCTGTTACTTTTTGACGTTTTAGTAATAGGCGTTCTGACTAGTGTGAGATGGTATCTTGTTGTGGTTTTGATTTGCATTTCTCTAACGATCAGTGATATTAAGCTTTTTCTCATGCGCTTGTTGGTTGCATGTATATCTTCTTTTGAGAAGTGTCTGTTCATGTCCTTTGCCCACTTTTTAGTGGGGTTGTTTGTTTTCTCTTGTAAATTTAAGTTCCTTATAGAGGCTGGATATTAGACCTTTGTCAGATGCATAGTTTGCACGTATTTTCTCCCATTCTGTAGGTTGTTTATTTACTCTGTTGATAGTTTCTTTTGCTGTGCAGAAGCTCCTAAGTTTAATTAGATCCCACTTGTGAATTTTTGCTTTTGTTGCAATTGCTTTTGGTGTCTTTGCCATGAAATCTTTGCCTGTTCCTTTGTCCAGGATGGTATTTCCTAGGTTGTCTTCTGGGGTTTTTATAGTTTTGGGTTTTACGTTTAATTCTTTATTCTATCTTGAGTTTATTCTTGTATATGGTATAAGGAAAAAGTTCAGCTTCAGTCTGCTGCATATGGCTAGCCAGTTATCCCAGCACCATTGACTGAATATGGAGAAAACTCTTAATCATCAAATAATTCAGTTCCTTCTAATTGACTCCTTGGGGGTAGATAATAGATTTAACTCAAAATTCCTCCTCCAACCCATTTAGAGGATGAATGCCAGACTACAAATCATTGCTCTGACTTTGGACTGAGACATTTTATCCTTAAGCCCTCCTCAATCACCTCCACTGCCACTGAGGTAGGGATTATGTCTCTTGTTCCACCTTTTTTCCAAGGCCAGTCTTAACTTCTGGAGCAGATATTCCTAGCTGATATAACTTGGGGCCTGCTATCACTGAACTCTCAACATAGGAAGATTTTTCTGTCACTGAACTGTCACAGGCAGAGAGAGGGATACCCTGGCAGGTCAGCTCCATGGAACCCACCCTGCCTCCTACCTGCCTTCCATACCTTTGATATGGCCCTTTGAGCTGCCAGTCTTCTGAGGCTCAGTCTAGTCTAGCATTAGGTCTGTAGTGCATGGGGAACCTGCAAAGCCTGGAACACCATAAGAACAACCTAGGCTTGCCCCTATCAGAGTTGAGCATATGGCTCTCAAAGCTCAACTGCCTTCCAAGCCTATCTCCAGTGGTTTTAGGAACTTTTTTAGATGTTCTCAAGAGCTACAGAATTTGGAGAGTCTTGGGGGGATGGATGCATGTAAATGCATCTCTGTCTCAGGAATTGAAAGAAAAACTATATAGACAAAATAAATTTAACAGAATTATTTGAGCATTAAAGGAATCAGGTGACACTCAAAACCAGAAGAGGTTCAGGGAGTTGTGCTTTAACAGCATAAGCAGTGAGCTTTTGCAGCCTATACACTGTAGCAAAGTAATTACAGTCAGCCATTTGTATTCATGGGCTTTGCATTGCAGATTCAACCAACCACAGATATCCAGAAAAAAAAAATTGTACAAAGTTCCAAAAAGCAAAGCTTGAATTTGTTATGCACAGAGTATTACGTTGAATTCACTCAAATGAAGTGTTGCCTAGACATTGTATTAGTTATTATAAGTAATCTACTGATAATCTGAGTATACAGGAGGATATGCATAGGTCAGGTGCAAATAAATTATGCAAGATACTTGAGCGTCCTTGGATTCTGATATCCATGAGGGTCCTAAAACCAATCTCCTACAAATAAGGAGAGACTGTAGTACTTGATTGGCTATAACTAGGCATTTGCCTTATTTGGGTATGATCTGGTGGAAAGTCCTTAGTTAGAGGTTAGCTGTCAGTTTCTGATTGGTAAAGTCTCTAGTTGGAGGTTTCTGGTTGGTTAAGCTTAAATTCATTTTACTGCTTCTATTGAGATGGGTTTTGGTTTGATTATATAGGGAACCCAAGGCACTGGAGTTGTCTCAGACTAATGGTTGATTCTTTTAACACAGGCTACATCACAGCCTCTTTACCCAAACACCCATTTTTGTTTTAAGCCATGTGAGGAACAAGCTGGGCTCTGTCGGGTACAACTGAAGGCAACTTTATTCTTTCCTCATGACTACCTTGCCTACTCAGTCTCTAGGATAGTTCTTTCCCCTGCCACCTCCTTAGATGAAAATCAAGCAGGTCCATGCCTTTTCTGGTTACTTTTGACTAACACATCTTCTGGTCACTTTAGTCATCAAAAAGCTTCAGGCCAATAATAAATATGTCTAGTCCTAACTAATAAAGAAAACTCTGAACTTTATTTCAGGTTATGTCTTCTCTCTTCATGTAGATGGATCTTGTAAGCCTGTGGTCCACTTATCTATTTCCCCACTCTGCTGGGTTTGGTGGCCTAACAGGAAAGGGGTTACTTGACTGGCTTCTATAGTGGTATTGGTTCATTCTGCTAGGACAGATGGTTGAAGCCATCCTCCATCTTCCATTTCCCTGTACTGTTTGTGACAGGTCACTTACAATGCTTTCTGCAGTCCCTGGACACTGGTGGAACACCTTCAGCCTCTTTCAGTCAAGATCTCCTAACCTCTGTGTAGGATCTTGTTGGATAGTGTTATGGGTGGAATTGTGTCTGCTCCTAGAAAGATATGTTGAATTCCTAACTTCAGTAACTCAGAATGTGACCTTATTCAGAAATAGGGTATTTGCAGATATAATGAATTTGAGAAAAAGTCATACTAGATTAGGGTGATTCTTAAATATGATGATCCGTATCCTCATAAGAAGAGGAAAATTTGGACACAAACACATGCAGTGAAGGAGACCATGTAATGACAGAGGCAGAGATTGGAGTTTTGCTGCTACAAGCCAAGGTATGCAAGGACTGTCAGCAACCACCAGAATCTAGGAGAACAGATTTCCCTCTGAACCACTGAGAATAAGCCAAGCCTATCCACAGCTTGATTTAAGACTTCTACTCTCCAGAACTGTGTGTGAATACATTTCTATTTTTTGAGCCACATAGTTTATGTTGTTTCCTTACAGCAGCACTAGGAAACTAATATACACAAACTCTCTAAACTGAGCTCTTGAGGTTCAGGGATTATACATTCCTCATTGTGAATCCCCCACCCCTATGCAGCATAATTTCTAGTACAGAAGTCATTTCATTAAATGTTGAGGGAGTGAATAAAATCTACATGATTGGAGAAAACACTCAGAAGTTTGGTGTTGATTGGATGGCTAATTTAACAGTTTGCTTTTCATTTTTCAATTTGGTCTTATACAAAAGAGACGTTCAGTTATAAGGCTTTTATAAAGATAAGAAAAAGATGCATTGTTATATATGATTAAAATATACCTTTGTTAACTAACTTTATTAGTTAACATATACAATAATCCAATCCACATTTTTTCCTTATATGTTGCCATGGGTAAAGAAATTTCCCTTTAAAAGCTATAATACATTAAATTGTAGTTTACTGAATTTTGAATGCCTTTTTAAAAAAGAGAAACAACAGGGATGTCACTAGTAGTTAGAAACGTAGTGTTATCCACAGAACTGCTACTTCCTTGCTTGCCTTCTTTCTCTCTTTTGTTTCTTAATTGTTTTCAAATTAAAGCAACCATGTAAATTTTGAGTGGTATCAAAGCTCTGCTCTGGCTGACTCTTCTGAAAAACCCACACATCTCTGCAAAATGATCATTACTACTGTAAGGACAGACTCGGCAGGATGTCTTCTTCTTTTCTTGTTCCTTTGACCTCTTTTCTTGCTTCTCTCCATCTTAAATACATTAATGTTATCAGATGCAAGAACATTGAAATCATGTGGGCACATCTATTCAGACAGCATCATAAAAGGAGGGGTAACTGAGGTCTGCTTTTTTTTTTTCTAAAATTAGTCACCACCTAGTTTAGTAGGCTGAAATGAGCAGGACAGACAAATTAGACAGACTAGACAGACATACTTTCAGTGCTTTCCTCACCCAAACTCCTCGTATAGTGTGATTACAAAGTAATAACCCCAAAGGCAAAAGCTTCAATTACCCAGAGATGTTCAAGACCCTGGGCAATCTGTTCTTTGACTCAGCAGCATGGAATGCAGAAGTAAATCATCCTTATGATACCCCAGAGCTAATAGGATAGAAGATGCAAACAGAGAAAGTGATCTAATTGGTAGGGGAGAACGAGGCTGGATGGATTTCAGTTTCTCCACCAGGAAGGTGGGTCATCGATGTAACATACTTTTAATTAAGGAAGTTTGAGAGGCTTCTTTATCACATGGGTAAACAATTTCTTAAGAGTAATAGAGAGGTTGTCAATGATTCTTTTATGTTCAAAAAACCCTATATTGTGCTGTAGGTCAATGAGAAGCTGTGGAAGGTGAGATCTGTTCAATACTCATGGCCTAAGGTCTGCAGAAATTTCCATAAAATAAGAAAGGATCCTACAGGGACAAGCATGCTAAACTGCAGAGTTGTTTTTTTTTTCTCCTGGCTATCTCAGCTTCTTTGCCTCATCTTCCGTAAACATCCAGAACAACTGGGTTGTGAAACTGCCTTCTTTTAAATAAACCTGGGAATTAAAATTAAAACTTTGACCAATAAATCTGTCTTAATAAAAAAGCCATATCAAACCGAAGCATGCATCAGACAGTAGGGGGGAGATTTGTGTGGATGGAATGAGATTTTAAAATGCAATTACAGAAAAGGCAACTATTTATTTGATTATCTCCTGTCTTGGAATCTTGGACTTGAGCTCTATAAATGCCTGGTAAAGTATCTGGTTCTTTTATCCACTACCAGTATTTTTCTTTACCCTGTACTGATTTTTTATACCACTGTTGTTCCAAAACAGTTGTTGTTGGGGTTCTCATGGTCAAATGAATATTCCAAAAGGAATCACATTTTCTTCGTTTTCTTTCAAATCATGGCTGCAAATCCAAGTCTTTAGTCTCCTGGGCCTATCAAAAAGAACATGCTGTTCGGAGTAAGTAAAGACAAAGGCACAAAATAGGACATTTCACCCAATTTAAAATCTGATCAAGGCCAACTCATAAAAGAATTCTAACATGAGAGCACCAGATTTTATGCAGCCAAGTTTGCTGCAGTATTATGGGAAAGTACAGTATTGGGGGGAAAATATGTCTTCTTGCATTCATTCTTACCAATGGTAATTCATTCTTTTCTCCAAGGAAGGCCAGGATGCTGGGTTACCTGTTTAGCACGAGGGAAGGGCCTGACATGCTTCTGTAGGTGTGATTGGGAGGTTGAGGGTATTGGGGTCCTATTCCTGGCAATGTGGATTTGAGGGGGCATTTGTCTTTTTACAAAAATTCTGTGCAGTGCTTCATGCACCTGGGGATGTCCATACCTTTGAGTTTCAGGAACAGGTAGACCCCACCCCAACTACAAAAGTGGAAACTTCCATGTTTTTGCTTTCTCGACTCTCTGGTGGAGAGGGCATGAGCTCATGACCCGGCCTCCAAGAATCAAACTCAACTACAGCAGACAGAATCAGAAGCCAAAGAAGCAGACACTATGTAGGCACTTTCTCAGGTGCTGATAGTACTTGATAGTTGCAGGTGACCAAGTTCCAGATGCTGCAGTGGCTGTGTCTTAAGTGGCATCATCTCATGCTTGATGAATGTAATGAGGGTTTTTCCCATCAGGCCTGCTCTTGGCATGATTGTGATTGCTTAGCCTGAAGTATCTTTCTCCAGCCCTTATTGTAATCTGTGAAATATCCAATATTCTTTTCATACATGATGCTTCTCGGCTGAAATCAGTCAGAGTTCTGTTGCTTACAACTATGAGCACTGATGTTCATAAATAAATATCAGCACCTCCTTTGCTCTAACTGCTATGTAGGATATGGAAAAATTTTCATTTATATCCCCTAAGGGGATGTTGTTACTGAATGTTGATTGCTTTTCTTTAGTCTAAATTAATTAAATGACACAGTATCTATTGTAGAAAACAAACAAAGATCATTTTACACAGTACACTGTGAATAGTGGTTATAATGTATTGTCTTTCCAGAGAAATAGAATGAAACAATGTGTTCATTCAGGTAGCTCCTGTTGGAAATTGCAAGGCTGTCCTCTACATTGTAATCCATTTCCTCCTTAGCTCTAATGTAGCAAACTCCACAGTGATTTAATAACAAAGTGACAGCAGTAAAATCCAGTGTAGGGATAAGATGGAAATAAAGTAAGTGGGTAAATTTTGCTATATGCAAAACATGTGGAAGACACAAGCATTTCTCCATAAAAGATAGGAAAATAAGGAACCAATCTGTTGTCTCTGATTTGTGGAACAAGAAAGACTGTTCTTGAGGTTTGGTTCTATCTTCTTGGGACCATCCAGAAGCTAGAGACCCAGGATGCAGAATGAACTTGTTTTTAAGGCAATCCCATGAACTGACACTTTGCTTTTCTTTAAAGCTGACCTGGCAGGAGAGGCTCTTCATAAGGTTATCCAGTGGAACAGAAGCCTCCTGACCACTCTGCCATAGAGAGCACCTCCTCCCACCTCAGCATCATCTCACTTTGTATGTGTGTTCAGATGCTATTCAGCATCTGTTGACTCCCTGACTGTAACCCTGTCTCATAAATAAGTGTATATTAAGGGCAAATTTTGCTCTTAGTGAAGACAGAGTTGGCCCTTAATATGCAAAGTCAAGGGCCCTTAATATGCATTTATTTATTGATAAATCAGAAGAGGTCATGGATATGTACTCAGATTGTTGCTGAACTTTTGAGAAAAGGACATAATGAAATAAATATCCCACCCACATGAAGGAGATTGGGATGTAGAGTTATGCAAAAGAAGAGACCACCAGTGATGAGGATACTGGGTGTGTGGGCACAAATACAGGCTCTGGGAGAAGGGGGAAGGACAGGGACTTTCTCCCTTTTCCAAGAAAAGGAAAAGCCAGGTTTTAGGCAGTTAGTTGTTAGTTACTTTGTCTGTTGTTTTGGTTTGCTCTCTCACACAAAGCACCCAAGCTGATGGTTCAAGTACAGGATATTGTTATTGTCATCAGCATTTTCCATCAATGGGCAGGGCATGAGAACTGGCTTATCAATGTTGTTATACATTTACTGAGTGCCTATTAAACTCAATGCACTTCAGCTTATGATAATTTATGTAATCCTCATGACCTCATACTGTTAGATAAGAAACTAGACAAGAAAACTGAGGCTCAGGATGTCAACCGATGCCTGACAGTCCATGGCTAGTAGGTAGCAGTGAAGGGATCTAAGTCCTAGTCCTTTGAAAACCATTCCTGAGGCTTTGTTCAATAACTCATCAAATTCCTCTTTGAGTACAAAAATGAGTTACATGAAAGAGTGATGAGAGCTTTTATTCACATATATGTTGGTAATACACTTCCCATACTGGAATACCCAGGTTTTAATGCCTGGGAAATGTGTGACATACTAGGCAACTCAAAATGTAAGAGGGTAAATTGAGCTACTTAAGTGTGAAAAGTCCCAGGGGTGGATTTAGTTCTCTGCTCTTTTCCCAGGACAATTTCATCCTCCAAGAAAGTAATGAGGCCGGGCGCGGTGGCTCAAGCCTGTAATCCCAGCACTTTGGGAGGCCGAGACGGGTGGATCACGAGGTCAGGAGATCGAGACCATCCTGGCTAACACGGTGAAACCCCGTCTCTACTAAAAATACAAAAAAAAACTAGCCGGGCGAGGTGGCGGGCGCCTGTAGTCCCAGCTACTCGGGAGGCTGAGGCAGGAGAATGGCTAAACCCGGGAGGCGGAGCTTGCAGTGAGCTGAGATCCGGCCACTGCACTCCAGTCCGGGCGACAGAGCGAGACTCCGCCTCAAAAAAAAAAAAAAAAAAAAAAAAAAAAAAAAAAAAAAAAAAGAAAGTAATGAATACCTCTCTCATGGCTTCATCCTAACCCAGATGATTCCTGAATGACCATCTCCAGGCCTGCTTCAGTTCCCTGGATTTTGCTCCAGCTAGTGCCATGGGCACAGCTGCCCTAGGGGGAAAGCACTGAATGGTTTTACCCCAGAGCTGGATCCTACCCTGGACATACACACCCACACCTCCACCCAGGTGCTCTCAGGGGATTCATCATTTTGATTTTACCTGCACCCACATTTTGGAAGCTGCTGATAACTTTTAACACTATTCTAAAAGACAATTGAGTTTCCCTGTACCCAGCTTGGCCTGAAATACAGAAAACAGCAAAATGAGTTCTAAGCATGTTGTAACAATAGTTATCCAGGTAGTAGCTGAGAAGCCCAGTTGGAAAACTATTTGGGCCAATTTTCCCTGTGTGTGTAATAACTTAGTCCTGAAACCTAAAAGAACAGAAACATTGTTTATTATTTATTCAAAAATGGTTATGCACTAGGAAGTTCACATGAACTATCTTGTTTGAGCCTCATAATGTTTCTGTATTATTATGGTGTTATTATTATTCCCATATTGATGGAAGAAAATCAGACTCAGAGGAATTCTGTGCTCAAGAGTACTGAGTGAGCAGTGGTTTCAGGATTAGACCCAGGTGTGGCCAGCATGGAGCCATGCATGCTTCTCTTCCTCCATGCCATGGCCATGGTCTACTTTATCTGTTCAACCAGAGATGAGCATTTACATTTGCTTTTCAAAAGTCAATGCCAATATCTGCCAAGGATTTATCACCTGAAATTTAATTATTAAACACATTCATCTTTTTCTACTTGACCTCATGTAGGCATGAGTTACACTTACTGTTATTGTAGCAAATCTCTTCTCACTGAACTACCTGTTCCAAAGCTCAAGTCCCAGAAGCTCTATGTAAGTGGGGAAGACTGAAGGACTGACATAGGACAGGTCACAGGATGTCTCAGCAGAGGGTCACATTGAATAACTGGCTTTAACTGGTATTTCTACATTTGCACTGTAAACAGGTATTTGATTTGCCTTAATCTGGCTGATATGGGGAAACTGGATGTTTCAATTTTGTAGACTGTCCAAATGTTTGAGTTAGGAGGTCAGGCTACACATGGTTTTTAAAATAAACCAATAAGAGTCTTTAAAAAATCCGGGAGGCTAAGGCAGGAGAAAGACGTAAACCCGGGAGGCAGAGCTTGCAGTGAGCTGAGATCCGGCCACTGCACTCCAGCCCTGGCCACAGGGCGAGACTCCGTCTCAAAAAAAAAAAAAAAAAAAAAAAAAAAAAAATCCAAAAATGAAAAACAAAAAACTCCAGCAGCATCTGCTTATAGGAGGAACACAAGCACATTAAACTTTCTGACCTCTTTTTTTTTCTTTGGAAATGAGAAGACAACAAAACTGATATCCACATCTCTGAGTTATGTGTTAGAGGGATTGCTAGTACAACCCTAAGCAATTTAATGAAGTGCAAAACTTGCTGGAGACAGGTGATAAAACTGCAGTATGGATCTATCACCTCCTCCCTCCCCAAACAAGTAAATGTGGTTACATTTAAGAAATCAAGAAGTATCTGTTAAGTAACATTAAAATCCTTTCCCTGCTTTCCTTTTGTGTTCCCTATACCCCATCCCCAATTTTCTAAAATTCTAAACTTTATGCATATGGTAATAGTAATTATTCTAGGAAGCAGTTAGTCCTGATGTTGACAAAAATCAACATGTAGTAATAAAGAAAGCATACTAACTCATAAATACTATCAAATTTATTGGGTTTCCAGGGACTGTGACTACATGTTAAGTCCCATGTCAAAGTTTAACTAATCAATGTCCATTCCAACTTTTCCATTTATTCTCTCTTCCAAATCATTTTGTCTGTAATCTGTTCTCATTGTGCAAGAACCCTTTTCAAAGATCTCAGCCAGGCACGGTGGCTCATGCCTGTAATCCCAGCACTTTGGGAGGCAAAGGCAGGCGGATCACCTGAGGTCAGGAGTTTGAGACCAGCCTAGCCAACATGGCGAAACCCTGTCTCTACTAAAAATACAAAAATTAACTGGGCATGATGGTGCACACCTGTAATTCCAGCTACTCAGGAGGTTGAGGCAGAAGAATCACTTGAACATGGGAGGCGGAGGTTGCAGTGAGCTGAGATCGCGTTGCTGTACTCCAGCCTGGGCAACAGAGTGAGATCCATCTCAAAAAAACAAAAACAAAAACGAAGATCTCAAGCATGTTTTTCTCCATTGTTTCAATAAGGAAGTTTGTATGGGGTGGGGGGATGTCTTAAAAGCAAAATATATGCCACATTTATTCGTCTCAAATCAATGAGAATAGGATATGTCTATATTTGAGCAAAGTACAAGCATTACATGTGCAGCTTATACACATATGCTATGTCCATGTGGTCACGTTTCATCATGTGTTTCATCTCCCTTCATTGCATTTATAAAATATTTCCATAAAACAATGTGTCTATATTTTATGGTTTTATAATTGTAAATACAGATGGTTTCCAACTTACGATAATTCGACTTATGATTTTTTTTCCATAGCATTCTGTATGCTCCTTGACTTATGATGAGACAATGTCTGGATGAAACCCATCATATGTTGAAAATATCCTAAGTCAAAAGTGCATTTTTGACAGGATATTTCCAACTTCAAATGAAGTAGCCCTATCTTAAGTTGAGGAGCATCTGTAATGCACAAACCATGGTAACAATAACAGACATTTCCAAATGAGAAAAGAAAATCCCATAACACCACTAATAATTCTACTTCTCAATGTGCATATATAATATTTTACATAGCTATAATTCTCTTCTCAGATAAATGCTGCCATTTCATGTATTACCTAATATTAAGTGATGTATTTTCAAACACAGTATGAGGCTGACCATAATCAAATTAACCTTTTCCATCCCAACTCTGACACTTTAAGAAAAAATTATTTAATTATTCTCAAAAGGCTGTCATTGTTCAACAACTTTTGAGCTTCCACTTGGTACACTGCTTGTGATGGTTAATTTTATGTGTCAACTTGACTAGGTCATGGGGTGTTTAGATTAAACATTATTTCTGAGTGTGTTTATGAAGGTGTTTCTGGACAAGATTAGCATTTAAATCAGTGAACTCTGTAAAACAGATTGGCCTCCCCAGAGTGTGTGTGTGTTGTGGGGGCGGGTGGAGGGGAGCATTATTCAATCTGTGGAGGGCCTAAACAGAATTAAAAGATGGAGGAAGGAAGAATTTGCCCCTTTCATCTCGCCACTTGTGCTGGAACATCTTCTTTCATCTTCTCTTGCCTTCGGATAGGATTTAAACCATCAGTTCTCTAGGTCTCAGACCTTCGAACTTGCACTAAATTACATCACCAACTTTCCTGAATCTCTAGCTTGCAGACAGCAGATTGTGGTACTCAGCCTCTGTAATCACATAAGCCAATTCCTCATTTTATATCTCCTATTGGTTCTGTTTTCTGGAGAACTGCAACTAATATACTACTTCTGAGCTTGCTGTTAGGCTTTTGATCCATTTCAAGTGTGATAAATCTTTGTATTCTGAGAGTGGGTTTGATATTTGGACTCTATCACATTTTGTATCAAGTTTGATAAATAATATTAAAGTTGGCTAGAAAATCTAGCAAAAATAAGAAACAATACAACTGATGAGTAACCTCTTGAGACACTGAGTTTCTTCTGTGACACATAGATTGGCTCCAAAGATCATTTCCAAGAAGTTCAAAAGTGACTTGAGAAATAGCAGAATCAGTGTAGCAATGTTGGTCTCCCATACAACCACACAGAAGGGCACAGTGCTTATTTGGAGATTGCAATACGTGTGGGTGGTTTGTAAAAGGTTCTTCATTCATCCACAGCTTGACACTCACACCCACATGCTACTGACAGCCACCATGTGCTTGGCTCCGCTGCGCCAGCTGCTGTAGAGGCTCTGGGGTCTGAGGAGCTCATATCCCATAGTCCTCTCAACCATGAGCTTCAAGCATCTGCCATTAGAGAAGCCAGGCTTTTCCCAGATTTGCTACATTTAGGAAGAGCATCCCAGAGAAGAGTATCTGATGTTTTTTGCAACTCATTTTTAGTTTTGGAAAGCCTGGTCATTAAAATGCAAAAAGCTTCCAGTGTGAGAATCCAAAGCCCAGATCCCAGTCCTAGCCCTATACTAACTAGCCTTTGGGAATCATTTCTCCTGTTTGGCTGCAGCGTCTGTGCTGGTGATTCTCTGTTGATCTTCCACCAGCTTTATTCTCCTCCCTGCTCTGCCCTGCTCTGAACCCAGGAACCGATCTCCATGGTGCGCTCCTTATTCTTTGGCTTCTCCTTGGGTTTGGTGGAAGGGAGTCATCCAACAGGAGATCAGAGGGTTTGAGGAAAGAAGTTGGGGAGATACCACCCCCTTACCTTTGCATACACACACACACACTCTCTCTCTCTCTCTCACACACACACACACACGCATGCACGCACGGGCACACAGACACACAACACAGTCCTTCTCTGCGGGGCTGTGGTGTGGCAGTGGCTGTATTCCTCTATGGCCTCCACTTCTGTTAGGTGACTCCTGCCCACAGCTTCAGCTCTTGCCGGGTCCTAGCTCCCTGTTTTGCACCTTTAGCTGAGGCGTGCTAAGAACTTTCCACTATGGCTGGTCCCAGAGAGCTTCAACATCCCTAACTCTGCCCAAATCTCAGTAAATAGTCCCTTCAAAAGACTCTATTTAATTAAACTTTTCAAATGCACCTTTTATTTCCTGAGGGGACCCCATCTGATGGGATTGTCTAATATGTATAATAAAGGGTTCAGACAAGTTGAAGCATAAGGTCCCTTTCGGCCCTACCATTCTCTGTATCTCTGACCACATTATGTTTGCTGATGGAAGAAGTAATTTTATAACCACAATACTTGCTCAAAGAATAGTAACCTACTTTTCTTAGGAGGCTTTGGCTTTCAAGTGTATTCTTTTTAAAGTCAACCTAAGATGACTTTAATAGTCAATAGTCATCATCCATTATAGAAAACTGCTTATTCAAAATGCTTGGCTTGGAGTTGGCAAATAGACCCCAAAGCTAGTCCTTTTTCTCTGGGTTTTATTTAAGAACATCGGGATTTTTAAAAGCCTATAATTAATTAGAGCACCTTTTCTTTTGCCTGATTCATGAAGTCCACCTTGCCCCAGTCGTGTCCCTGCTGACCTGTCTGCAGGTTTGTCGGCCTGTCTCACTGGACCCCATCCATCTGGCCTATCTAATTGTAACCTCTGGGATGTAACTAGACACCAATGGCATTCTTCTTTTTGAGTAATCACATCAATGAGTTATATTAGCTGTCATATTAAAGTAGCTCTCTGCTAACCTCTGGTAATATGAGAACACAGTCCCCATTAGCTTTCCTTTCAGTTGGGTAACACCATCTCCCTAATGTTTTTGCTTACTTAATCCACACTGGGATAAAATGCAAGAGAAGAAACAGAAAAGTAAGGAGATTTGAGAATGGTTCAATATTTTATTTTGTGTAGCATTTTTCCCAAAATATAAAAGCAAACATGTTAAAAGCAGAGGTCTTGTGAAACCTCAGAATGTTGACCTACTGAAAGAGGGATTCTGCCTTTTCTTAGGAAGTGAGGAAAAATGATAAGGGCTTCGGGAACACCAAACTTTACTTGGAAATAGCTGGGAGAGGGTGGTAAGATACATAATCCTTCTGTCAATTTTTACCATCTTTGTCTTGTACTCAACAATATTAGACCAGAATTAAAATAAATATCGGCATCTTACTTAACTGCCATATTGTATTACTCATCTAAGATGAAAAAGTAAATGGCTTCCAGTTTTTTCATCTCAGGACACGGGCTCAAAGCGTTTTACCAAATGTAAAAGGAATGTTTACAAAAATGACTGGATTGCATTTTTTTCTTATTTTAAATGAATCAAATATACTTTTTTCAATGTCGTGTGATGCCAATATCTTTCTCGATGAGTGTAATTTGAAAATAAGAAACACAGATTTTATAAGCTGATGTCACCTGTCATAAATTCAAATTTTCAAATTTTATTAAACTCAGACTCTTGCTATTTGGCATTGTCATGGTCCCAACCATCTTTCTACACTTGCCCTGAAGGCAGGAAGATGGGAAACAGGAAAATCAAACTGAAAGCATAGAAAATCAAACTGAGAGCATAGTGAGAAGAAGTTCATCTCACTTGTCCCTTCAAGTTCCCTGAACAAGTGAGGAAAGCTTGAGGGGACCACTTTTGTCTACAAAATTCAAGGTACCAGTCCTCTTTATATGCATACCCACTTTTATTTCCTGTGTGATTCTAGCTGTGGAGGAAGGTTTTTAATTAACAGTTTTAAGGAAGAAAAACAAATGTATTCACTTCAGTAAAAATGCATCAAGTCAAAAAGTCAGGTCACACGTTTTGGTAGTTCTTCTGTCCTTCATTTTTCTTTTCTCCTTCATTTCTTCTTCCCTTCCTTACTTTCTTCTTTTGTTTCTTCCTTCTGTGGGGGCCAAGGGAAAACTTACCCCACCCCTGAAGTCTCACTGAAAACTGACAAAGGCAGATTAATAGAAGAAAATTGTATACATACAAATTTATTTTAACCTGCATGGCCCAGGGAAATAACAGAAGTATGACCCAATAACTCAGTCAGGTACAGATGCTTATACACGCTTCTTCACAGGGGAAGGGCAGATGGAGGAAATGTGGCAATCTGAGGGATAATAACTTTTTTTTAGAGGGAATTGAATGGGCCCAATGCTCAGACAATGGCTAGAAAATACTTTTCTTTGGAAATTAGATGGGACCAATAGCAGACGATGGTTCAGGACAAAGATTGTCTGGGATCCAAGTGTAATGTTTAATTTTCAATCTCTTCCTCTGTGATATGAATTTTAATCTTCTCTGGTTAATGACACTTCAGGGAGGGGATTAAAGGCAATTGTGTTTCTCTTTGGCAACTCTAGCTTCTAGGTTGATAAAGAAACTTCAGAGAACAACTTCATCCTGTGCTTTGGGAGAAACAGAGGATTAAGCGACAGGAGGGGTTGGGGGGGGAGTCAGAGAGACCTTGAAGCTGCTTCGCATCAAAGCACTATGTTTTGGGGTAACATTATAACATTTTCTAATCCCTGACCCACCTTCCCTCCCTCTCTCCCTCCTTCCCTCCCTCCCTCCCTCTCTTCCTTCCTTCCTTCCTTCCTTCCTTCTTTCCTTCCTTCCTTCCTTTCTTCCACTTTTATTCAGTGAAGTGGACAATGCCAGAACAATTAAAAACAATTGAATTGAATAAATAGGAACACCAGGATAGAATTGGATTCCTTAAAAACATATTAATTAGATACCAGTCATGGCATCTGTGTATCACACCCTATTTTGAATAATGGAAAAAGTTTGACTCTATGTTTGGCATGGGCCTACTTATGTCCCATTAGTATAAATACATAGATTGAATTTCCACTCTTTCAGCATACCATTTCTGCTGCTTTCAGAGCAGCTGCTGCTTCTACCACTGCGACAGTTTGCTATTACCACCTCTGCTCTGCCTTTCTTGGTAGAAAGTCAGTTTGGTAAATTGCCAACTCCAGAAATGATTTCTATAGTAATGGGATGCCCAGGGCCATGGAATTACACACAGGATCGTCAACTTCTGTCTAAATCGAACAACTGTGATAACTATAGTAAAATAAAACTTTTGTAATTAAATGCTTGAAAACAGAACCAAACAGAGAAAGGGAGAAGGCAGAAAAGCTCCCTCATGAATGAAATTCTAAGCATATAATGTAGTTTTCTTACTTCCAGAAATCTATTTTTATAAACAAGATAAGAAATAATTCCCACTTTAATCTTTTTCTATTTGAAAATATATTTCTAATCATGTGCTTGAAGATGCTAAGCCCTGGTTTAAACCCAAGTGAAGTTTAGTCCCATTGCAGATGCAGAACAGCACCATTTATCCCAATAAAATCCCCGCATTCCTGGCATCACAGAACTGGAATTGGTCTGAAGCAGTTATCTGATCCAAGAAAATGGGAAATTCTCTAGAACCAATACTTTTCCAATTTCTTAAAAACATCCAGGATTTGAGATTTCATGACCTCCCTCAGTGATATATTTTATATCACAGGATCCTGGGACACAATTCTTTTATTCTAAAGAGAGATCTATTTCCTGTCCTTTGTTCCTTTGAGAAATAAAACACAATGACTTTATCATACCAGACCTCATTTTCATTTTAAGGATGTGGTCTGACCAGACGATCTGCAAACCCCTCTGACTCAAACATTCTGATTCCTATTTATTAATGTTTTGGCTTCAGTTAAAAAGCAAACAACTCGCCGGGCACTGTGGGTCATGCTGTAATCCCAGCACGTTGGGAAGCCGAGGTGGGCAGATCGCCTGAGGTCAGGAGTTTGAGATCAGCCTGACCAACATGGAGAAATCCAGCCTCTAATAAAATACAAAATTAGCTGGGCGTGGTGGTGCATGCCTGTAATCCCAGTTACTCAGGAGGCTGAGTCAGGAAAACTGCTTAAACTTGGGAGGTGGAGGTTGCGGTGAGCCGAAATCGAGCCATTGTACTCCAGCCTGGGCAACAAGAGCGAAACTCCATCTCAAAAAAACAAAAACAAAACAAAAACAAACAAACAAACAAACAAAACCGCAAACAACTATCTACTTGAAGACAGAAAGGGAGACATGTAGGAGCCATTAATGTTACCTAAAGGAATGAATAAGGGAATGCATGCATACCCTTTCTAAATCCTATTTTCTTGACCAAGCAATTAAGTTTCCCTCAATTTCTTTTTCTATTTGACTAATTTTCCATTAAAAATAAATTATTGCAATCTATCCATCTGACAAAGGGCTAATATCCAGAATCTACAAGCAACTTAAACAAATTTATAAGAAAAAAACAACCCCATCAAAAAGTGGGCAAATGATATGAACAGACATTTCTCAAAAGAAGACATTTATGCGGCCAATACACATATGAAAAAAAGCTCATCCTCATTTGTCATTAGAGAAATGCAAATGAAAACCACAATGAGATACCATCTGACGCCAGTTAGAATGGCGATCATTAAAAAGTCAGGAAACAACAGATGCTGGTGAGGATGTGAAGAAATAGGAACGCCTTTACCCTGTTGGTGGGAGTGTAAATTAGTTCAAACATTGTGGAAGACCCTGTGGCAATTCCTCAAGGATCTAGAACCAGAAATACCATTTGACCCAGCAATCCCATTATTAGGTATATACCCAAAGGATTATAAATCATTCTACTCTAAAGACATATGCACACGTATGTTTATTGCAGCACTATTCACAATAGCAAAGACTTGGAACCAACCCACATGCCCATCAGTGACAGACTGGATAAAGAAAATGTAGCACATATACACCATGGAATACTATGCAGTCATAAAAAAGGATGAGTTCATGTCTTTTGCAGGACATGGATGAAGCTGGAAACCATGATTCTTAGCAAACTAACACAGGAACAGAAAACCAAACACTGGGTGTGTTCTCACTCATAAGTGGGAGTTGAACAATGAGAACACATGGACACAGGGAGGGGAACATCACACACCAGGGCCTGTTGGGGAGTAGTGGGCCAGGGGAGGGATAGCATTAGGAGAAATACCTAATGTAGATGACGGGTTGATGGGTGCAGCAAACCACCATGGCACGTGTATACCTATGTAACAAAACTGCATGTTCTGCACATGTATCCTGGAACTTAAAAGTATAATTAAAAAAAAAATAACCAAGGAGATAAGGATGCATACTGGAAAGAAAATGGGCTTCTACACCACATTTACTAGTTATAGAAACAGAAACAAATGGTTTAACTTGTCTGTGACTTACATTTTTTTCTTTGTCATATGGACTAATGAAAATTACCTCAAGGATTGTTGCATAATGTATGTCAAGAGGCTGACACAGTAGAAAAACAATAACAAAATTTTGTCCCTTTTCTCTAACACAGATTTTAAGCTTTAGTTTTTTTGTTTGTTTGTTTTTAGATAAGGTGATTGTGGCAGAGACTGCTATTTATCTATTCCAATCTACAAATAGCAGTCCCTTCCTTCTAGCCTTTAGAGTCCCTTCCTTCTAGTAACAAGACTCTAATTTGAATTGACCCAGCTAAAGACATCTTCCAGCCTCCCCTGTAGCTATATTCAGCCATGTGAAAAAGTTCTGCCAGCAAATATAAGCCAAAGGATCATGTATTACCTTCTAAGAGGTCTCCTTAAGAGAAGCTGCTTTTCTGTCTTTCTTCCTTTTTCTTGTCACTTGTATCATAGATGTTATAGCTATAGCTAGGTCTACCACCTTGAACTCCTGGGATGTGGAACACGTATTAGGGATGGCAGAATAGAAAGTTGAAGGGGATTTGGGTGACCCTTTAAGTTTCCATGCAGGCCTTAGCTGCCTACATATAGACTTCCTTTGTTGGATAAATAAATTTCAATCTGGTTTAACTCATTCTTATGTGGATGTTTTCTGTTAAATGCTGCCAAACCCAGAAGATAATATCAGACAAAATATACTTAAATTCTAACTAATAAATTCTTTTTTTCTTTCCTTCTTTCTTTCCTTCCTTCCTTCGTTCCTCTTTCTTTCCTTCTTTCTTTCTTTCTTTCTCTTTCTTTCTTTTCTTTCTTTCTTTCTTTCTTTCCCTTCCTTCCTTCCTTCCTTCCTTCCTTACTTCCTTCCTTCCTTCCTTCCTTCCTGCCTTCCTGCCTTTCTCTCTTTCCCTTCCTTCCTTTCTTTCTCTTTCTTTCTTTCTTTCTTTCTTTCTTTCTTTCTTTCTTTCTTTCTTTCTTTCTTTCTCTTCTTCTTTCTTTTCCTTCCTTCCTTCCTTCTTTTTTTTTTTTTTCAAGACAGGGTCTCACTCTATTGCCCAGGCTGGAGTACAGTTGCATGATCTCAGCTCACTGCAGCCTTGACCTCCCAGGCTCCAAGGCTGGGTCCCAGCTACTCCTACCTCAGCCTCCCAAATAGTTGGGACCACAGGCGTACGCCAGCACAGCCAGCTAATTTTTTTTTTTTTTTTTTTTTTTTTTTTTTTTTGAGGTGAGGTTTCACTATGTTGCCCAGGCTGGTCTCAAACTCCTGGGCTCAAGCAATCTGCCCACCTTGGCCTATCAAAGTGCTGGGATTACAGACATGAGCCACAGCACCAAACCTACTGTATATTTATTAACCACTTATATATTAAGCTTCTTTTCATCCCTCTTGACTTTGATTATACTAAAACCACAATGATGATTCTCATTTAACTGTAATACCTATAGTTTTCCTTTAGTATTTGTAACTAGCCTGCAATAAGCTTCATGCTTCTTTTGGCCTCTTCTCCAACAGGTCAAGGTCATTTTCATTTATGTTTTCACAGTTATTAATAACATTACTAATTCATAGCAATTTAGAAGGCAATATGGTTGAGTTAAGTGGCCTAGGATTTGGAGTTCAAAGGTCTAGACCAACACCTGTAGTAGTATTATCGGCTATGTGACTTTGCATAAGTCCTTTAATCTCTCTGAGCCTTAGTTTTATTCACAAGAAACAGAGATAATAATAATAATCTTGCATTGTTGACTTATTGGTATATTGTGAAAATCTGGTAGGGGAATATATTTGAAAGTATTTTGTAAAAGATAAAGCAACATGCAAATGTTATGAATAATATTAGAATCTTCAAATATAAGAGGCACATACTAAGTTTCTTTATCCATACATACATTGAATGGAAATACGAGAGGATACCTTTAAAGATTCCAATATATATGGCAGTTTCCAATATCTTCTGTTACTTTTCTGAGGGTAGAATGAATCTTTAATTAAAGATCTTCCTGCAAAATATTAACAAAGCAGAATAATTGTCATGGATGGTGAATATTTTTGCTTTAGAGTTGTTTACATGTAGATAGAGGATAAATGTTTAAGATCTTGAAATTGAACAATGACTCTTAGGATCTTTGTACTCTTGGTTCTCTCCATCTCCCTTCTCCCCACACCATGCTAATATGGATCAGGGGAATCTGAGGACATTGTCCTTGAAGAGCATGACAGAAAGGTCAAAGCCATTCTTTTATAGCTTGCCAATCATTTGGGACACAACTAAAAGTGTCAGTAATAATCAGGATAACTTATATCTGTTACTGTCTCATTGTCCAGGTGGGCAATCATAGCAAGAATTTTCAAGCTCAATTTTCTTTTCAAAAGCTGTATTGATTACTGCATAAATATTTTCTGATGGTCCAAAGATATTATGGTAACTCCCCATATGAACTGGAAATACCCATTTGTTTCCTAACATATATGCTAAAATTCCAGTTACAAGGGTTCTAAATATGAATATGCTTTAGTAGAAGAACTGAACTTAAAGCCATGTATATTTATCTTTTGCATTATGATTTTACTGAATCTGGTACACTGATGTACCCTTATAGGGTGAATATACATCTTGGTTTGCCTGAACACTTCTAGTTTGTACTTACTGTTTCAGCATAATTATTAATAGTACCCCCTTTACTTTCTAAAGGAATTATAAATTATATGCTTACTGTATTTGAGAAGCACTTTATTCTACTGGTTAAGTAAAATGGAATGTCTTTGCAAATTCTAGGCAGGGACCATTATTTTGTGCACAATCTGCCCTGATGTGATGAGTTTGAAGCCACAACTATTATAATTTGTGTATCCTTGAGACCCAAGAACAAGCCTGACTAATTCATTCTTTTCTTAGGAAAGAAAGGCTTAAAAATATCACCAAAAAGTTGACAAGCTTTTTGTAATGGACCAGATGGTAAATATTTTAGTCTGCTCAATTCTACTGTTATAGCATGAAAGCAGCCAGACAATATGTAAACGAGTGGATGCCCTGTGTTCCAACAAAGCTGTACTGACAAAAGCAGGAGGAAGGCCTGGTCCGGTCTGCGTCCTTCAGTGTGCTGACACCTGATCTAGTGTTATAATATTCTCTCTCAATAGTTCAATGGAATCTATATTGTCCAGATTTCTTTTAAAGTATTAAGAGGAGCAAAAGGCTGTTTAGCTGGACTTAGATTATAATTAATATTATGGAAAGACATTCCCATTTCTTACCAACAAAGTTCCTAATCTTCTGTCATTAACACGTCCTGTTCAGTCCAGTGAATTACAGTCCACATTCAATCTACTGAAATACAGTGATGATGTTTCCTTTCTAAAAAAGCCAACACAAATGTGTGTCCTTCACATGCTGTGGGATTGACAGGCAGTTAGCTTTTATTGCTTAGGTGTTTAAAAATTGTTCAGTGTCTAACATGTATTAAAAAAGAAGTTTTTGGAAATTTTCATTTTATTCTGTATCTCCTTGTGTTTTCATAGGATGAGGAGAAGTGTACAAATCTGCCTTTGGGAAATACATCTGAAATGCAGAGATAAACAAGTTTGCATCTATGAAAGGAGAATTGGAGAGAGGGGAGAATTGAAAACACACCAGTGATTAGAACAGAAGAGGAAAGTCCACTGCCCTTTAAGTTGAAACAGAAGGAAAGACATGAAGGAAAGCCTTGAATGAAATGAAATAAACACTGAAACTCTACTCAGAAATACATCAAAACCCTGGGTTCTCTTCGTGCTATGTTGAGAACTGTGATAATATGGTATGGTACACAGTGGGTGTGAGTAACGTGTGTGTGTGTGTGTGTGTGTGTGTGTGTGAACAGGAATTAAAATTAGACAGTAACAAAATGTCAAGACCAAGATATTGGACATATTAAGCAAATAAATGAATTCTGTAATGTAAATAGACAAAGTATGACGTGCTCTAAATGATGATGAGTCGACAAATTCTTCGCTGTCTGACCTGGAATATTTAGCCCCAATCAGGAATGAGCGGACCATCTCTCCTGGAGAGATAGGCACTGGTTGCAGCCTGGGGAAAGAGGAAACATAAAAGCAGGTCTAGATTTGCCTTGCAATGAGAGCTGCATATTAATCTAAAGACTTTCCAAAAATTCAAAAAGACATTTTTCAGTAAAATACACCCCTAGAGCCTCAATCATAAAGCAAGGGAATAAACTTAAAACAGGATTGATTTCATCTTAAAGGGAATATTTCTTTGAAATGCTACCAACTGTAGTTGTCTTATTTGGTTTTCAATCCTATAACAAAATTGTGCCATATTGTGTCACATAAGAAGATAATATAATGGCTTTAAACAAATTTTGTAATTATGGGATCAATCAAAAGTGCATTACATTTGTGTGTATTTGGGAAGTTACGCCATTGAATACTAAGTAGCTCTAAATATCAACCTTCATTTTTCACTTCAGTTTCGAGACCTTAACTCTAAAAGGGTGAGATTTCCCTAATAGAAGTTACAGACTAGCAGAGATTCTATGAATTTCAGTTGTTTGGTATTCTCTTTAGAAAATGTCAGGCACTGCTCTGGCATAGATTGAAGATATTTGGGCACGACAGAGATTTTGTGGTCTAATGTTTCTTTTATCATACCCTAAGTATGATTCTAAGCTTTGAGCATACTCTGGCTTCACTGGCACATAAACCAGACTCATGAAAAACTGGGTTGCTTGTCCTAAGGGAAGCGTTGACAACTGGGTCCTATTTGGTTCAATTTTTACAAAACCATCTTTTCAGCATTTGATGTCCCTTGATTAGAGCGAAAAATAGATGAATAGGTTAAGAAGGCCTTGTGGATCTTCAAAAAGCCAGACAGGCCTGAAATTGAAGCCCTGCTCCAATTATTAGGAACTTGGGCAAGTCATTTCCTTCTCCTGACTTCGGTTTCCTCATCAATGAATTGAGGGAAATTTTAGTAGCCTCTTTACCAAGCTGTGAGAATTGTCTAAGACAATGAATGCAAACATAGCCCAAAGTTTGGCACATAATAAGGGCTCAAAAAAATGTAGCTATCTGATAAAGACCCCAAAGTTGTGATTAACTAAAACCACCCCAGTTTCTTAGTAAGCTTGGTAGGAAGTAGGTATGAGAGGTGTTCTTTTTTAGGTGATTTTATTTTATTAGTACCAAAAGCAGAACTAATAACCTTCAGTAGGATTTGAGAAGGCAGAGGATATGAGCACAGAAAATTGAGACTGCAAACAAGGTCCCTGGCAAAGTAACAGTTTTTTTTTTTAATCTCTTAAGATTTAACAAATCTTTAACCTCATACCCCTTTTACACTTCTTCCTAGAAATTCACTTTGTCATTGGGCTTTTTTTTTTTTTTTTTTTTGGACAGAGTCTCGCTCTGTCACCCAGGCTGGAGTGTAGTGGCGAGATCTCAGCTCACTGCAACCTCTGCCTCCTGGGTTGAAGCAAACCTCCTGCCTCAGCCTCTGGAGTAGCTGTGACTATAGGCATTGTATTTTTAGTCAATATGGGGTTTCACCATGTTGGCCAGGCTGGTCTCGAACTCCTGACCTCAAGTGATCCTCCAGCCTTGGCCTCCCAAAGTGCTGGGATTATAGCCATGAGCCATCATGCCTGGCCATGGGCTCATTTATTTAAAATATATATACTATAGACTTTTGGTATAAATTGGCTGTATGTTCAAGCTTTTGATGCACAAATGTAGAAAATAGTACTATGTCAACATATTTTTGCCTCCCTGTGCTAACATGTTTCCATGGAAGAAAGTACCTTTTGGAAATTTATATTTTCTTTTTCTGTTTATTAAAAAAGTTCCCTGCATGCAAAGTCCATGGAAAAGTTATCGTTTATCCTTTATATCTTAAGATAGGATTTACCTTAAGAAAATCTTTCTAACAAGTGCACTGTAGCATAAAGTAAACTATGCCTGACATTTATCACGTGAGTATTACATGAACTCTGAGGAATAAAGAAGTCACTCAAAACCATCCAGGGATCTGGGAGAAGAGGTGAGTGGAAGAAACCAGAATGGGCCTATCCTTCACTTGGCAATGGGGGCATGTCATGCCCTACACTAGGTACTCTATACAGCCTCATAGCAGTCTAGTGAAGTCCATATCCCCACTTTATGAATGAGAACACTGAGAACCAGAGAATTCAGTAATCAACTGAAGGTCACATGACTACCAAGTGGCAGACCTGAGATTTGAACTCAAAGTTTACATTCCTTACTCCTGAATCAAGTGTCCTTTGGCACCTATTCCAACTTGCAAAACAACATTGAGTCTAAGACTGATTCTCTCCTTTGGCCTCACTAGAAAAGTGATGCTTTTGCTGCCTTAAGGAGCAGTGGGACCAGGAAAATAAAAGCGTTTCTCTACAGCAGTTTTCTAAAAGTGTGATCTCCAGACCAGCAGCATCAGCGTCACCTGGGAACTTAGAAGTGCAACTTCTCAGACCCCTTCCCAGACATACTGAATCAGAAACTCTGGAACATGGCCAGCAGACAGTGATTTAACAGGCCATCCAGGGGATTCTGATGGGTGCTAAAGTTTGCGAACCACTGTTCTATTGCTCTAGACGTCCTCTCTTCAAAATAGTAAATTTGAACTGCAGGTCTACTGTTTGTCCTGCCTTATCAGTCAATGGCCAACAATGGAGCCTACCCTGGAAGGGCAGAAGTGAGAGGAATCCTATGAGCAATGCTGAAAATGTTTCTGTATAGAGCCCAAAGATAGTTTTCAGCTTTTCCAAAAAAGCAATGCAAAACACATTCTGTCCATTCTTGGCAACAGCATGAAAGCCTTTTAATTAGCCCACCCTGAAGGAAATAGAGAAGTATTCGTTAAGTAATTGCTCTGATTACCAGTGGGCAGAAGTGTGCATTGTTGTCAGATGCATTTGTAGGAGTCAGCAATCCTATCAAACTGAAGGCTTCTTACAGAGAGTGTTAAAATAAAAGAACTCCAACAAGCCATGTGGGTGAGAGGGAGGTGGCACTGATGGCAAGAACAGTCCCAGAGACAAACACACACAAAGATGCATGTGCACACAAACACACATTCACTCACTCACAAATATCAGTTCACACTGTACAAACTGATGAATGGCCTGTATTGTGAGCATTAATATTTCTGAGACTCCCTGGAAAATTCCAAGAAAATATCAAGGCCTGGTACCTTCCTCCAAGTTTCTGTTGCATGGGGTTGAATGTTTTACTGAAGGTAAGTCATCCCAGTGATAAGACATATAGACCCAAGTTATAGGAATATAAGAAATTGAGATGCATGCCATTTATAGGAATGTCCCATCTTAGTATAACTGTGGGTTCTATTACTAACACACACAACCCTGGTAATGAGTCTGAGTGTTGTGGGAAGTCAGGGACCCCAAACAGAGGGACCAGCTGAAGCCATGGCAGAAGAACATAAATTGTGAAGATTTCATGGACATTTATTAGTTCCCCAAATTAATACTTTTATAATTTCTTATGCCTGTCTTTACCGCAGTCTACGAGCATAAATTATGAAGATTTCATGGACATTTATCACTTTCCCAATCAATACTCTTGTGATTTCCTATGCCTGTCCTTACTTTAATCTCTTAATCCCGTCATCTTTGTAAGCTGAGGATGTATGTCACCTCAGGACCCTGTGATGATTGTGTTAACTGCACAGATTGTTTGTAGAGCATGTGTGTTTGAACAATATGAAATCTGGGCACCTTAAGAACAGGATAACAGCGATTTTCAGGGAACAAGGTAGATAACCATAGTCTGGCTGCCTGTGGGCTGGGCAGGACAGAGCCATATTTTTCCTATTACTGAAAAAAGGTAAGAGAAATATCACTGAATTCTTTCCCCAGTAAGGAATATTAATAATTAAAAGCTTGGAAAAGAATGCATTCCCAGGGCGGGGCCTCTAAAATGGCTGCCCTACGAGTGTCTGTCTTATGCAGATGTAGATAGGGATGAAACACGCCCTAGTCTCCTGCAGCACCCCCAGGCTTGCTAAGATTAGGAAATTACAGCCTGGCGAATTCTAGTCAGACTGGTTCTCTGCTCTTGAACCCTGTTAAGATGTTTATTAATGACAGTGTGTGCACAGTGGGACTTAGAAGTTCATTAGTGATTCTAGTTTCACCCTGACTTTCCTTGTGATCTCACCCAGACCTCCTGCCTTGTGATCTTTTGTTGCCCTTAAAGCATGTGATCTCTGTGACCCACACCCTATTTGTACACTCCCTCCCCTTTCGAAAATCACTAATAAAAATTTGCTGGTTTTGCAGCTTGGGGGGGCATCATGGAACCTGCCAACATGTGATTTTTAAAAATTTCTCTCTTTTGTACTCTTTCCTTTATTTCTCAGACCAGCCAACACTTAGGGAAATAGAAAAGAACCCACGTTGGATTATCAGAAACCCACCCCCAATACTGAGTAATGGTATTGGAATGGAACTTTGAAACTGTGTCCTCCACCTGCCTCCCCAACTAAAGGATCTTTCTTATAGTAGCTCTGTTCTAGTATCATCTTTCTGATGCCACACAAATTGGATCTAGTGCCTACTAGATGGGCCCAGGCTGTTGGGGTCCTGGACTCAAGCCACAGAGGCCAGTTCCTGGGATTGAGGTTCCCAATAGCACTGGATCAGGAAAGAGGAAATAGGCCCATAACTAAGTAGGTGACATATCTGGCTAAAGCCAAGGGCAATTGGCTTTGTCCAGTCAAATCATCTTGGATGATGGTCTATCAGGGGTGGCCAAAGGAACTCTCTTCAAGGGTCCAAGGGAAGAGCAGATTTTCTAGGTGGCACAGGGTGATGGGACTGACAGTGAAACGGCAGTTGCCACATTGACCTGAAGTTGGTGGTGGACATCCCTGTCCCCTCCACAATATTATGAGGATCATCACAATATCTTATTAATCTTAATAAAGCCACTTTCTAGAATATCAACATGTTAGAGTATAAACATAAATTAATTTTATTTTTCTAAAAAAGTAGTTACAGACTTTAAAGCTAAAAGAAAATGTTTCCATTCTCTCCTTCCAGGTTTATATAGGATTTCACCTCCTCACTTTCATGAAGAGTTGCCATATGACTTTCTTTGTCCAGCAAAATGTGAACAGAAGTAAAGGCCATACCTGGGTGGAAGCCTTTAAGAGCCAGTGTGTGTTGTGGTTGGCTAAGCCAGGCTCTATTCAGAGGTCCTAGTGCAAGGTAATCCATTCCTTTCCTGGACAGTTGATCATTTGGGCAAAGACATTCTCCATGTACTGTATTCAGTTTCTCATTTAATCTCCTAACAATCCCATGAAGTAAGTTTTGCGATCTCCAGGTTACCAACAAGGCAAATGTGACCCAGGGAGATTAGCTGCCCAGAGTCATGTAGCAGAGTCAGGATTCAAATGAGGCCTCGCTGTTGGCACTGCACTCAGCCACTTGGTTAGAAGACGTTTCTTTCTTTAGAATCCTGTGTTAGTTTGCTTGGGCTTCCATAATAAAATACCACAGGGTGGGTGGCTTAATAGAACTTTTCTCACTGTTTTGGAAGCTGGGAAGTCCGAAATCAGGGTGTCTGCAGGTTTGGTTTCTTCTGAGGCCTCTCTGGCTTGCAGATGGCCATCTTTTCACTATGTCTTCACGTGGTTTTTCTTCTGTGTGCACAAGTCCGTGGAGTCTCTCAGCAAGTCCGAATCTCCTCTCTTTACGAAGACAGATTGGAAGCCTCATTTTAACCTCATCTCACCTGTTTGTAGGCCCCCTCTCTAACTACAGTCATATCCTGAGGTACTAGGGCTTAGGGCTACAACATATGGATTGCGGGGACACAATTGAGTCCATTGCATGCCCCAATCTGTCTCTCTTCCATTTTCCCACACTGGGACTAGTTCTCTTCTCTCTAGTTCCCAGATATGTGAAATGCTTTCCCCATTGCAACAGTCATCCAAAGGTAGGGCCTTCTTCCCACGTGGTCTAACCAACGCTGAGGATCATTCAACACTTGCTTCTCTTGTTTCAAATACTATTCTTCCCTTGGTCTTAGCTTTTTTAACAGCTGCATCATTCAGCTGTCTCTTCACGAGCTTTTATTCAATGTAAATCCTAGAATTTCTTTGGGGTGACTTTGCTGTCAGGTTTAATCTCCCCCATTCTATTATCATTCAATTGATTTTTTGAACCCGAATGTAGTCATTTACATTCACATTTGGTTTTGTTTATGATTATAGAATACATGTTTATTACCATTCTCATTACATTTCCTTTTGTTATTTTTGACTTCTTACTTGTGGCTTTGAAGAGCTTTTGTACATAATGCTGTTTTTCTTATATACTTGTTAGTCCTGTCAGTTATATGTCCATTACTTCATGAGTATATCTTCCCTACCTTTATCTAAGTTGCTGGGAGACAAGTTTAACCAAAAAGATCTGACAGAGCTCCAGGTCACCCTTGAACTGTCCCCCGTAGTTTGACATTCAGGTGCATAGAACACTGGTGAACTCACCCAGCATCCTGCCAACATGTGTCATCAGAGATTCCTTTCTCTTCTGAGTCAAAGAAGCTGACAGCCCCCATCCATTCCATCTTTTTCTTGGGCTATCATGCAGATTGGTAAGCTTACTAGGGCTCAAACCACATATTTTCAGCTGCTGCAGGTTTGATTTCCCTGCTGGCTTTGACTTAGGAGCCCTTAGGTATGCTTCTGGATCCTGGAGGCTCAGCAGTCACTCAGCTGGATCTGCCCAAGCAGAGCTTGCCCAAGGGGAACCCAAAGAGGACTCTCATGGGCTGGGAAGAGCCTTAGTTCTGACAAACTAAGTTTCCCAAAGGGATTTCCCTTCACTAGGGGTGCTTGGCACTGTATTGTGACTATTCTCAAATTCAAATAATGGAATAGAAAACAGTCCCTGATTTAATCTGCTGCTCCAGCCCCTGCGAGGACACAGCTGGTGAGGGTGTGCTGCTCTATTCACAAGCTAGTCCCTTCTCTCCAGCCTTGCAATAATTTTGTTGTCTTTGTTATTCTATATCCTGCGGTGACTTCCCTGAGTGCAGTGAGTGATTAATTTAGCTGGTGTCACAGGCTACAACATGTTGATATAAAGGGGAAAAGAAAGAGAAAAAGGGAAGTGTGGAAAGGGTGGAAGGCTACTGAGGCAAACACACACAGAACCCAAGCTCCAGCCCTCACACAAAACACTCCATTGGCCAAAGTGACCCCATGACATTGTTTTTGTGAACATGAGTATGAACCTCTGAATGGTTGAGCTCCGAAATTCAAAGCCTGAAACTCTCCCAGGGCTTTCTCACTTCCCCCACTGCCTCTGAAACATCAATAGCTTCAGGAAATAATGAAAAACAAATCAGAAATAAAATCAGCCCTTGAAAACCTATGGTTCTCTATAAAAAGGGCATCTACTGTTCAAGTGCCAGTTCACAGCAAAGCAAGCTTCAGGATGTTGCGTGAAAACAAATTCCAAGGGTGTTTTAGTTTCTTTTGTTGTTGTGGCAGCTTTAATGCCCAACTTAACCCTTTATTCTTCTTGGCTCATAAAGCTAAGAAGGGCTCATGCAGCTATGGATTTGTGAGATATCCTATTGTTCATTAATCCAAGGTGCAAGTTTGTGCATATGGTTTATAATATTGGTGAGGGAGGTAGTTGATTCAAGGGATAATCCTCTTTATACTTTGCATAAAGTAGTTAGTTGTTTTTTTTTAACACCTTGGAAAGACTTTAATTTCATAATGGTGAAACCAGTGTAGTGGGACTGTAAATCATCAAGATTCTTTATGTAATATAGTTTCCACCATCTGTAATCCAATGACCCCCTCACCATTTTGTAATCTTGCTTTTAAATATTGGGTTATGAAGTAAATTGAGAGGGAATTTTTTTTTGTATTTACATGAGGCCCAGGTTTTGACAATTTTATGTTAACATTATTTTTAGAGAGAGCTGCAATGATTTTCATTTAGAAGTGATACAATTTCATTAAAGAAAATACAGGAAATATTTTCTAAAATGTTACCCAAAATGTCCTAACACAGAGATTACCTCTGTTAATATATTTGGGCTATTTTTTTCCAGTCACAAATGTATGTGGATATATGTTTCTATACTTTATTCCAAAAAGGAGATAAATGCTGTACTTATTATTTTGTAACCTATATTTTTCCACTTAATAAATTATAAACATAATTTCATGGGATTTTATTCTTTCTACATTATTTTTAATGTTTGCACAGGTTTCATTTAATTGGAGCATGGAGGGGTAAAATGATACATGCTCTCATTTCATTTAAAAAGTGTAAGAAGGTAAAAATTATTTACATTCCTTCCGCTCAATAAAAAACACTGTAGATGTTTATATGAGCCAACTTCCAGAGAGCTTCCTTTCTGTAAAATATTTTGTGCTCCAAGTGGTGTTTTGTAATCTGTTTTGAAGCACTTGACAATTGGTCAAGGAGAAACTTGCATGTCCACACATGTTTTAAAAGACAATATTGTATTCCATTGAATGTAAGTGTCTTATTTATACAACAAATGCTGCATTGATGAACATTTAGATGGTTTCCAATTTTTTTGGTGGGGCACTATTCTAAACAACACTGTAATGAACATCACTGAGGTTTTATCCATTTGAACTTGAATGAGTCTCTCTTCAGAGTGAATTCCTAGATGAAGGATTACTGGGGTAAATAGTACACACATTTTAACTACCAAAGTGACATTCAAAAAAGTATCAACTTATATATCCACCAAATAGTACTAGAGAGAACTGTTGCTCAATAGCACTGAGTTTTATTAACTTAATTTTTTTTTCTTTTGGCCAATCTTCTGGGTGAAAAATGAACTTCGTCCTTTTTTATTTACATTTCATTGATTATTGGCATGGTTGAAACCTCATGTGTTGAATGTTTTAGTTCTGTGAGTTGTCTGAATATTTAGATGATTTCCAATCTTTTAGCAGGGAGCTATTCTGAACAGCACGGTAAAGAACATCACAGAGATTTCAACAGTTTGAATTCAAAGATTGACTTTTCAGAGTAAATTCTACAAAGTAAATAATTCATGTCCTATGCTCACTAAACACTTTTCTTGATTTTTAATGACTATTTCGTTAATCATATTGACTTGTGATCTATCATTCATCTCTACAAATGTCTTTCCTATTTTGCTTCTTTCAACTTTATGATATTTTTAATAAAGTTTCTATTTTTGTAGTCAAATGTTTCAATTTTTCTGAGTTTTCATTACATGATTAGAAAGTTTTATTCCCAATTCAAGGTTATAAAAAATTATCACTGTCTTCTTTGAGAATGCTCATGGTTTTATTTTTTATTATATTTAAGACTTTGACCCATTTATAATTTATTTTGGTGCATCCAACTTTGCTTTATTCTAAATGGTTAGCCAGTATGTCAACAATTATTTAGTAATTCATTTTCCTCCTATCAATTTGAAATGTTACATTTATATTTTCTAAATTCCCGTGTTTTAATATTTATTTTTAAAAATAGCTTGTTTCATTGTAAAAATAATATATGCCCATGGTAAAAAAGGACAGAAACATCAGAAAGTATATACAATGTCTACCTCTCATCACCAATTCTTCCCCTCATCCCAGTTCCTCATTTTCCCTCCCTAGGGGGAAACATTTTCTAGAAGTGCTCTAGGCGTACGAGCATGAGGTGTATGTGTGTGTGACATACATCATACGAGTACATGTATCCTATTTTATGTTTACATAAATTAGAGCAAACTACACATATTAGTTGGCACTTAGCTTTTTCTTAACTAAATGATATATCTTGGAACACTTTCTAAGATCAACAGAACTACTCCATTCTTTTTTGTGACTTTACAGCATTCTATTGTATATATGTGTCATAATTTATTTAAACAAATGGGCTGTTTGTTGTCAATTCTTTTAGTCTTTGCCTATGACCAACAATGCTACAATGAACACCTCACTTCATCCTTCTTTTTGCACATGGGTAAATATAATATGGGACAAATTCCCCAGTGTCAGCTGCTGGACCAAAAAGATGCGCGCATTTTATATTTGTTAGATATTGCCACATTGTCCTCTGAGGAGGGTGAACTAATTTATACTCCTGTCTACATTGAATGAGCATGTTTGGATCCTTGCCTCATGTGTTTTTGTTTTTTTTTTTTAAATTCTCAATATGAAAATTAAAAAAAGTTATCTAATTGTTAAAGTAAATTTTTTATTGTTAGGGAGATTGAAAACTTTTTCACTTATTTATGAATCTTTTATCTTTTTTTAACTCAAATTTCATGTTTCTTTTCCTTATCGAGTTCAGATAGCTCTTTATATACTGAGAAAATTAATCATGTGTCAGTATTATGTGTTTTAAATGTTTCTGTGGTTGGTCATCTGTCTTTTGACTATATTTATTATGATAATTTTACTCTGCATAAAATTTAATTTTTAGGTTGTGAAATTTAACCTTTCACTTTATGGCTTCTAGGTTTGTTTCTTGCTTAGAAAACTTTTCACCATTTCATCCGGGCATAGTGGCTCACGCGTGCAATCCCAGCACTTTGGGAGGCCAAGGCAGGCTGATCACCAGAAGTCAGAAGTTCAAAACCAGGCTGGTTAACATGGCAAAATCCCATCTCTACTAAAAATACAAAAATTAGCTGGGTGTGGTGGCACACGCCTGTCATCCCAGCTATTCAGGAGGCTGAGGCAGGAGAATAATTTGAACCCAGGAGGTGGAGGTTGTAGTGAGCCAAGATTGTGCCATTGCACCGCAGCCTGGGCAACAAGAGTGAAACTCCATCTCAAAGAAAAAAAATAAAAAGAAAAGAAAGAAAAGAAAGCCTTTCACCTTTTCAAAAGTATAGACAAACCTCATGTTTGCTTCGAGTACTCCTTTGGTTTCCTTTTCCTATCTTTAAACTTCTGATTCATCTGGAATCTATCTTGCTATTAGGAGGAAGACCGAGTAATTTCAATTTTATTGTTTTCCCAGGGGCCTAGTGAGTTTTCCTAAAACCGTTTATTGAAAAATCAATTTTCTCATTGATTTTAACTGGTGGTTTTATCACATATAAAATTTTCATAAAAAGTTAGGTCTATTTCTAGACTCAATTCTGTTCCATTGGTCTAATATTTCTAGTCTGTGCTGATACTGCAAAGTTTTAATTATTATAGTTTTATAAAAACTTTTAATATATGGTAGGGCAAGTCTCCCTTAATAGTCTTTGTTCACTGTTTTTTGTTTGTTTGCTTGATTGCTTGCTTGTTTTTGAGACAGAGTCTTGCTCTATCACCCTGGCTGGAGTGCAGTGGCATGATCTTGGTTCACTGCAACCTCTGCCTCCCAGGCTCAAGTGACTCTTGTGCCTCAGCCTCCAGAGTAGCTGGGATTACAGGTGCACACCACCACGCCCCACTACTTTTTGTATTTTTAGTAGAGATGTGGGTTTTGCCATGTTGGTCAGGCTGGTTTTGAACTACCGGCTTCAAGTGATCTGCCCACCTTTGCTCCCAAAGTGCTGGGATTACAGGGTGAGCCACTGTGCCTGGCCTCAATAGGCTTTTTCTACTTTTTCTCACTATTCTTGACCAAAATAAACAAACAATTCATGAATAAAACAAAATGAACCCCTGTGGGATTTTTATTGAAATTGCATCACAATTATGGATTAACTTAGATATAACTTGCATCTTTACATTAGTGAGTCTTCCTGCCTATTTAGTCTCCTTTTATCTCCTTTACTAGTTTTAGAATTTTCTTCATATATTTCCTACATATTTCTTATTGAGTTTGATATGTGTAATGGTTTTTGCAGCTATTGTGAATGGGATAATTTCTTCCATTAAAGTTTCTTTCAGATATTGTTTGTCTATTTACAGCAAACTTAAGTGAGACTTTTTTCTTGTGTCACTTCAACACTGAGGTTCTTACTTTTATAGAGCATTCAGGTACATAACCACTACATTATCAAATACAACCACGCATAAGACCCACTCCAAACCCCAACCGGGAGTGAAGTGATGAAGAAATGGTAGGAAACACTTACCAAGTAGACTGTTAAAATACAGATAATGGACAATCAATTTAATCTTCAGGTAATTGTGCACTATTAGAGTGTTTTTATAATTTAAAATAAAAGCAGAGGACAGTGTCGTTCTTAGCAGAGGACAATAATTTAATATGAATCAATGCTGGTGACCAACGCACTATGAACATTTTGTCACCAATTCCTGCCGCCTCTTCCCTTGCTTCCTGTCTGTGTCAGAGATGCTTTCTCCTAATGCATTCAGAAGGGCTATTCTGGGACTTGAGTCACCTTTCTCTCCTTGTGTCTCTGCAGCAGACACAATCCATCAACCTCTTATCATATACAAAACAAAAAAATCCACTCTTCAAGATAGTGGGGTAGTCATTTGTGTAGTGTGTTATCATAAGGGCTCAGCCCAGGTTCTCTGATATTTCTGAGTGTGAATTCTCAGTCACCTCAGATGTCCACTTTTGGTGCCTTGACCTGCTCAGTTTAGAACAGAAAACTTTTCCTGACAAGGCGTGGGGTGCTAATTATATTTTAATTAGAAGTATGGCCAAAACCCTGCAGAAGTAAGAAGTCATAAACTTATGCATAATTATTGCATCATGGGACAAAGAGGAAATACCCTGAGCCTAATTTCATATTATATGCCATATTATATGTCAATAGCTGAATTAATAGACACTAAATTGGCTTGAGGTCAGAAGCAAACCCTCCGAGTCATGATAGACACTACAGAAAAAGAGAACCTTACGATTATGCAACTGGGTGAGGGTAGCCAACTATGAAGATGAATCTTAAGAAAAGCATTCTGCATAGAAACTATTTTTTATGAAACGAAAACTCAACCTTTAACCAGAGGTTAGACCACCTTTCTTTGAAGATAAAGTTGCCCCATTACTAACTTACAACAGCTGTATTGTCCAATATACATGAGGGTTGAAAAAGCCTGGAAGTAAAGCACAATGTTCCCTGAATTGCAGACTCAAATGGCCAACTGCCTTCTTGATATCACCATTTCATTTTAATAGTACCCAAAATGAACTTCTCTTTTCCCCTAAACCTGCTCCTCCCAGTCTCTCCCTCCAAAGAAAACACTTCTTCAGGCTTCATGTTTCTGATTCTCTTATAGCTCATATCTGATTCATCAGCAAATCTGGGTGGTGTCACCTTCAAACTCTCTCTAAAATCCAAGCACTCCTCAGATCCACACTGCTACCACCCAGGTTCAAGCCACCATCATCCCTGTCCTATAATGTTGCACTCCTAACTGGCCTATTCTCAACAAGTGGCTGGAGTGATCCTGTTAAGAACCAAATTGTATCAGTCACTAATTTGCTGAAAACACCAATGGCTCCCCATCACACTCACAGTGGGAGCCAAGATACTTACCATGTTCTACAACACCCTGCATTTCTGGCCTTCAGTCACCTTTCCACCATGGCACTCCTCCATTACAACTCACCATATCCACTGTAGTCACCTTGCCTTACTGGTGTTCCTCAAACAGACCAGCATGCTCCCCACTCAAAGTCTTTGCATCCTCCTCCTTGAACCCTCTTCCCCCAGGTGTCACGTGGCTCACTGTCTCACCTCCTTAAGGTCCTTACTTATGTGTCATGTTATCAGTGAGTCCTTCCCTGGACATATTGTTTAAAATTGCAAACCCTCTCTGCCACTTATTCTCCCTCTTTTCTTCTTTCTTATTCTCCTCAGGTTTCAGCACTAACATATTTCACATTTTACTTACTCATTTATTGCCCTCTGGAGTATAAGTTCTTGAAAGGAAAGGAGTTTTATTTGATTTATTCATTTGTACCCAGAACAGTGCCTGGCACATAATAGGCTTTATAACTGTTTGCTGAATAAGCAAATAAGTGAATGAATGGGTATTTGAGGGTAAGGGATGGTAAAATAATAACACAGAACTTTAATAAGACACTTATATTTTTACTTCTTAAATTAGATACTTGAAAGGCTTGTTGATAAAGTCATATGTTAGCATCTTTTTCGTTGTTTGTAAAATAATACCATTAACCTATCAAAGTTTCAAAGTTTTAATTATCACCTCTTACCCCTTCCAGTGGTTTTATTTTTCCTTGAAGACTCTGGAAAGGTAGGTCTGTGTGTTTCTCAATGACATCATCCTTATAATGAAAACTGTCAAGTCTTCAACTTAAACTGAGAACCACAATTTCCAATGTCATTCTTTTCAATAAAACAGGGGAATGGGGAAAACATTCATTGGGCCAGTTCAACCACAAATATAATGCTGCTAATCCTAAAAGCAAAGTCCTAAAAATTGAAGGTTAACTGGATCCATGTGAAGTCAGCCTAAAGAAAGACAGATTTTAGCATGGCCAAAAGCATGCAGTGCCAGTGGCTTTAAATTCAATATAAAAAGGTATTAGATATTAGAATGATCTAACTTAAGCGTTTGCCTGGTGGTACATTGCAGTGACCAGAGTCTATAATGATGTATGTCACAAGATTCTCAGGGGCTCTGCTCATGATATCATGTGGTCTGATCATCTCAGTCACATTTTACCTCTTGCTTTTTCTATTGATATAAGTCATTTACTCATTAAGAACACTCCTAAAGTGAACTCTCATTAAACAGAAGGTAATTTATATTTGTTATACACACACGCTGCCATTAATATATAGCCAATTCAGTTTCTGTTTTATGTTGTTCCTCACCTAAATTCATTTTGTAATTTGGTTTCTAAAGATTAGAAAACCAGCATTCCACATATAAAAGCCAAGTTACTTTAATATTCAGAATAGTAAACTATAGCCACACTATAGAGAATAAAATTCATGCTAACACTAATTGATGGAGCCAGGAGAGAACAGAGAGGGTTTGGAGAGCATGTTCTCAGATTAAATGCTATACAACTCAATTTACATGCACTGCATGATTTGGAGATAAGAATGTGACTTTGTACCTCCTGGAACTTCTATGCATAGAGTGAGAACGTATATATGAAGGCTTTCATTATGCCTGATTTTGTCTTCCTTTAACAATAAGGCTCTCTACCTCAACTGCCAGGTGAAAATTCAATACCACTGTAATGACAAGCAAGTTCTGTATAATGAACTACAGAGGATCATATATTAATGCTGCCGTATAAATATCAAAATATGAAAAATGTATATCTATGGTTCATCCTACAGAAGTGATATGGGTAGGCTTTGTGTACCTACCCAAATCTTATCTTGCATTGTAATCCGGAGAGACCTGGTGGGAAGTGATTGGATTATGCGGGTGGTTTCCCACATGCTGTTCTCATGATAGTGAACTAATTCTCACGACATCTGATGGTTTTATAAATGGCAGGTTTTCCTGCATTGACACATGCTCTCTCTTACCTGCTGCCATGTAAGACATGCCTGATTTCCCATTTTCTATAATTGTAAGTTTTCTGAGACCTCCCCAGCCATGCAGAACTGTAAGTCGTTAAACCTTTTTCCTTTATAAATTACCCAGTCTCGGTTATCTCCTTATAGCAGTATGAAAATGACTAATACAAGGAGCGATTTTCTAGTTTCATTGGTCAATGGGTCACTTTCTTAAAATAGTGGTATCTGAAATACGAGATACCAATTTCTTACTTGGATGGGAGCAGGGGGATATGAGTATGAAGTACAGCTAATGAGATGACATTCTGTTTCACAACTTGCGAATGTTGGAGGAAATGAGGAGGAAAGTTTACCCAAGCATCAGGGATCTATGTTTGATTTTGTTCTGCTTTTATTTTTAACTACATTTCAAGGTGGTTGTGTTGAAAGAAAAATGCTTGAATACCCGGTCTCATCCCAGGTGGAACCCTACACTACACAGGTGGTGTCACTGAAGTCTGCCATCTCTGGACCCATCTATGGGTTTTCTCATCACAGGCTCCCCAGCAGATGCTCTCAGGCACAGATTCTGATCATTGCAGGCAGGGCCTCATATTCTGTCTAGTACCAATAAGTGGGATATTATCCTCAGGCTTACAATGTAGAATATTGTTTTTCACTCTGCCAGATTGTGGAGTTCATTGTGGCACAACTAGTACTTTTAAGTGAGATAAAATAGAAAATATTCACTGGTGTCACATGTAATAAGAACAAGTATTGTTTTCAAGTTCTGGAAGTGTGTAGGGATTGGGTTACTGAGTATTGATATGAAGTTGATTGTGTACTAGGGTAAGTCCACGAAGTTTGAAAGTCATTTATGGCAAATTGCAATTGTTTGCCAGTATTTGTATTTCTCCCTCCTTTCTGGTAACACACTTGGAACATCTCAAGCCTCTCCTATAGTTAGTTAGGTGTACCCATATGACTGAGATCTGGCTAACGGAAGGTAAGAAAAAGTGCTGTGCATTCCTTCCAAACCTTGCCCATGAAAATTTCCCAGACATGACCCTTGCTTTTTCCCTGTTTGCAACTGAATTGAGAGGACCCAGAGGAAGGTATAGCCACAAAATGGGAGGAGCCTGGGCCCCTGCACGTGTATGTGGAATGCTGCTTGCCCACCAACCCACACTAAACTGTGAAGGAGCTAAAAAGCAAACCTTTTGTGTTAAGCCATTAAGATTGGGAGTTGTTTTGTTATAATATCTAGCTTTACTTAACTCTTACACACTACTGATAAGAAAGTGAACTCCAAAGGGAGATGCCCTGCTCTCTAGCCTTTGGCCTTATTCCACCTCCTTTAAAACATAGCTCCCAACAAGCACTAAGCTCCACAGGAGCAGAACATTTATGAGGCTTATTTTTTCTCACAGCCAACCTGGATTTCTGGGTTTTGACTATGACATAATTCAGATAGACCTTGGCTTTCTACCTGATTGTGTTCATAACCTTGGCTCAATGCATTTCAGTAACTGAGTACCATTGAGTCTCTGGGGCCCACCCCATAGCCAGTCCTTCCCCACCAATCTTCCTGTACATGATCCATAATCTATTTCAGGCTTGGGATGCAACTAATTTCTAATAAACTATTTCTGGTACAAATAATAATAATAATGTCTATGAAAACATTATCTTTCCAAGAAAAAAATTTGCATAATTACAACAACTATAACAATGAGTACCAATAGTTAGCATGCAATGAATACCTACCTTCAGATATTGGGCTAGATGCTTTATCTGTATTTTCCATAATTCTCACAACAATCTAATAAAATATGTATTATTATATTCATTAAAAGATGGAGACCTTGAAGCACAGAGAGAGGTGAGAGAATTTGTTCCAGATCACACAGGATGTCCCAAAGCCAGGACTTGAACTCACATTTGTCTGATGGCCAACCCCACACCCTCTCTACATCATGCTCCATCCTGATGACAAAAAAAGAACAAACATCCAGGAGCAAGAAGCTTAGATTTATGGAAGTTGAAGAAGCTTCTTGGAAGCTCTCAGATTACCCTACAGAAGACAGTACCTGTTCAGGGAGGTCCCACTATGCACTGAGCCATCCTGACCATTTAATTCACTTCATGGGAGACTAGGGAGATCAGAACAAAACTGAACAGCTGAATGGAGATGACAGCTATGCCTTATGGTGCACATGGCAAGAAAATCCCAAGCTTGTCGCTGAGTCAAGTGTCAGAACAGTTCTCTGCAGCTTGGTCAAGGAGGTGGGAAATGAGAGAAATAAAATAGACCATTAGAGGCTTATGCTAGTTTAAGTAGATCTGGCCAGATTGTGTCTTCAGACATAAGATCTAGACCCATAGTCCTTAAGGGGGGTGTTCTAGACCATCCACAGCTGAGTGGGAAGAAAATATTAGAATTTCTCTTATTGTAATAACTTTATTTTAAAATAAAACAGAAATTAAGCTTTTCTAACATCTAATAACTAGGCTAATGCTGGTGTTCTCCCTTCCCTCTCTTTCACACATGACAAACACACACAGGACATGTCTTGAAGGAGGAGGGCGTCCCATTGCACAGCAGGGCTCAGAGCTCATTCATTTTCACTTTGTTGTTTTACAACTCATTTCAGTTTACATGGCCCTGTTTGTGTGGATTTATATATTATGTTATCTGGTTTTAACAAAACCAATATTTGAAATGAAAAGAAAATGGTTCTGTTGCTTAAAATATTCCTGCAAAATATCTGAATACTAAAGATAATATTAATTAGACAAGCACTGGTGAACAACAAGAAAATTGTTCAGCTCAAAAGAGTTGACCCTTGTCCTACTTATGTTTTGATCCCAGCCATATCATGAGGTTAAAACCATGAGGATTTACTCAAATATGACAAAAATCATCATGATTTTTCAAAATGTGAACTTATCCATTGCCATCAATGCTGGACTTCAGTTCAAGTGTATGTTATGCTTTGAGACATTAACAATTGAATTACATGTAGCCAGTCTATAAATAAATGGGGAAGTGCAGTTCAATGGTTTTTTACTGATAATACCTGACCAAGAAGTTTGATGTAAAAGACCTTGACCCAGCTCATCTTAGGGCACTTTCCATAAATCAGAAGACACTGGCAGGTATGGAATGGCTAGATCCAGCTAATCCTCGGGAAACATTTGAGCCTCTGAAGTTACACCTTCCTGCCCCTCTGTTTGAGCCTCCAGCACTGCACTAGCACAGCCCTAATTACCTTTGTAAACACAGGCAAAATCATTTTCAGCTGCCTGGGACTCTGCCGGGCAGGTTTTGCTTTTCACCAAATTCACTGTTCTCCATCAGGCAAGGTGGGAATGATTTGGTCTTGATTTGGATTCAGAAGCTCCATTCACTTACTCCTCTAAGCAAAGTTTAATCCAAATATTTACTTCAATAAATTTGGTCCTAAACTTTTCTCAAATTAACTAAGGCAAACTGTTCAGTCAGGTTACTGTAGCAAGCCCTAGAGCAGGGCAGAGCTGTGAAAAAAAAAGGGGGGGTGCAGTCGAGAGGCGAAGCCACATGCTGACGAGATGCAGTCAAAAGTATATACAACATTTATTAGCTAAAGTGCCATGGAAAGCATTCTAATCAGTTGGTTTCCTCTCATTAAATGTTAATTAGTTCATATAAGCTTCCTGCATAGGAAAGTATCAGGTACTTAGCAAGCATTAGGAAAGAGACAAGTCACACAGGGAGTCTTGGAAGCAACAGACACAGAGCAAGGACATTGTCACTTTACTGGGTGACATTTGTGTTTGAAGGCATATGTGAGCTCCTGAAGAGGATCCAGAAGATCTGCCAGAGACAAACTCAGGTTAAAATTTTCATTTTGGTAATGAGTGTCTGAAATAACATTTGTTGAGTTTTAAAAACGCACTTAATGGGATTAGCTCCTGAACCAAATATCATGATTATATTTAGATACATTTGCTCACACCGTTTAAAACCATAGACCAGGATAATCATATAATATTAAATGGCTTTTTATTGAGATTGTTTTAGCATGCTGGCTTATAAACCACCTTGGTAAGAAGTTATGAAAGTAAGGGGAATAAAACTCAAGGGTTTTGTGGACTATGAAATCATTAAGTGATTTGGAATATGTCATGGGATCTTAGATGTTTGAGGGTAGAGGAACTGTGAAGATAACTTTTTGAGGCTGACATGCAGCCAGCCCACAGCAGCACGGCCATGCCACTGCTCACAGTAGCCTTTGTGCTGACTGGTCAGTGCCTGACCCCAGGCAGTTGCTACATATCATTAATATCACCCCAATAGTGTCTGAAGTCCTCATTTCACAGATAAAGATATAGCCACCCAGAGGTGTGAAGTGACTTGCTCCCACGACACATCTTGTTAAGAGAACAATAGAACTTGGACTCAAGTCTCATTCTACAATGTTCCTTCAAGGGTCCACAGCACTATCTTGCCCTGAACTTTGTTGCCATATTTATGTATTAACTGGTGATGCAACAACCAATTTTCGACCTGGAGTGACAGGTGCCATTAAGCACATCAGGCCAGTACTTTGATAGCAGGGCAAAGAGCTATAAATGGAGGTAAAATAATGTCAAACAATCCTTGAATGCTTGCTATGTGGCAAGCATAAATACTTTATAAATATTAACTTGTTTAATCTTTACAATAGCCCTCACGAATAGATACTATCATTAATTCTATTTGGTGGGTGGAATAACTGAGGTAGAGAGAGGTTAAGTAACTTGGGCTAAGGAGGCAGACTTCCAAGATGGCTCCCAAGCATCCCCCTCCTTTTCTGGCATTCACACCTTGTGTAATTCCCTCCCTTTGACTGTGGGCTGGACCAGTGACCTACATTAAGCAAAGAGAATACAGCAAAAGTGATGGGATATCATTGCCATGATTAGGTTACAAAACACTGTGGCATCTGTCTTACTAACAGACTGTTTTTTTCTGCTGGTTTAGATGAAGCAAGCTACTATGTCAAAAACACCCATGGGGCAAAGAACTGAGGGTAGCCTCCAGCCCACAGCCTGCAAAGAATTTAGACATTCAGTCCAACAGGCCTAAAGGAACAGAATCTTGCCAGCAACCATATGAGTGAGCTTGGATGTGGATCCCTCCCCAGTCTAACCTTCAGATGGAACCACAAACCTTGGGCCAACTCCTTAACTGCAGCCCTTTGAGAGAATGAGAAGCGGAGGACACAGCTAAGTCATGCCTTAGATAATAAATATAAGTTGTTTTAAGCCACTTAGTTTTGGAGTAATTTGTAATGAAGCAAAAGATAACTAGTACCCTTGCCCAAGACCATATAGCTAGTGAGTGCCAGGGATAGGATATGAACCTAAGTAGTCCAGTTCTATTATCTTAACCACTGATACCATACTGATCCCCCAAAAGTACACCATAATCCTCATTATCATCATTATTACCATTATAATCATCATTACTTCACTATCATTTTCATTATCACCGATCATTATGAGTATTACATGCTAGGTGCTTCACATAAATGATTTTATTTAATCCTCAAAATGAGACTGTAACCTCAACTTTATATTTTGTAAAAAAAAATTGAAATTCAAATAACATAAACTCACCTAAAGACACATAGAAAATTCAGAACTTGGCCCAGCTGACCCAAAGCCCTTGCCTTCCCCAGCAAACTGCTGCTTCTCTGTAACCCAATTGTTGTATCCAACCATTAATTTTAATGGTGCCCTGAGAAATAATTCCTTCCAACACTGGGAAAGTAACTTATGACAATTTATTAGTGAATCATTGATAACAAAAGTCCACTTGCTGTAGACTTTTCTAACTCTGGCACTGTTGACAATTCCATGGAGAGTTTCAGGATGTGGGATGTGGGAATACCATGGAGACCTGGAGGCAGAAAAGAATGCTTTATTATGCTATGCGTAGCACTTCTGGTTAGCAAATATAACAGAGCACAAACTGAAACAGCATCAATTGTATGACACTAGGTTTCTTCCAAGAAAGAAAGTCATAAAACATAATGAAATAACTTGTATTGCATATAAAATCTTGAATGATTCCCTATTGCACATTCTATGAGAAAGTTCACACTCTTTAGCATAGCTTTAAGATCTGCACTTAGCCCAGCTTAGCTTTTGGCTTAATCCTCTATATAGTTAGCACCAGTGAAGCTCAAGTCTGATCATGTCATACCAGGGACTTGAATCTGAGACCTAGGTTTTTGCTTCCAGACTGCACATGTTACTTAGCACAAGCTGAAAAAAACTTCTTTTTTAGAGAGAATGAGAGAGGAGGAGAATAAGGATGGAAGGAAGAAAGGAAGGGAGAGAGGGAGGATTTTGCTCTTTTTGCTCTAGCAATAAGTACCAAAATTCACTAAAATGTTCTACCTGTAGCATAAGTGAATCACAAAGTATTCTGGCTCACTTTGGTTTATGACCATTGTCTCTGCAAATTAAACAGAAAGAAAGCAGGAATATTGGGTACATAATACATTAAGTATTCAACCATAACCTTCACGCTCTGCTGCCCACATCCTGTTCTCATAGTCATAAGATCCCTTCCCATTTTGACCCATGGTTTTTGAGTTTCTGAACCATAATTAAACAAAATGTACCATGTGTAATTTTTAGGGCAACTAAGAACTCTAGTAAGTCTGATGTGTTTCTGCTAGTAAAAGCAATAGAATAATTAACTGCAATGATTATAAAGGTTTTAATTACGTCCTTTAGACTATTTGCAGGGCCTGCTAGGAACACATGACATGCACAAAACCATGAAAATAATGGATGAACCAATAAGCATCATTTAAAAATAGTACTTGAGTTCACATTGTAGATGGGACTATTGGCATAGTCCCATACACTAGCTGTCACTTCATTAAGTGTCTGTTGGGGGAGTCCTTCTATTTCTGTATTAAGTCTCTCATCTGCATTTTGGGAGGCTGGCATCATTGCTGTTGTCTTGACAAGGTCCTTAAGCCTTCAACTGTCACCTTCATTTTCTAAGCTCACACCCTCTTGTACCTGATTGCCTTGGGTAAGGGGGTTGGGGAAATCACCTCAGTGGTGTTTATTTGGTTCAGCAGGATGGAGACTTGGCTGGAAGAGGAAGCAATGAAGCTGCTGCCCGTAATTCCAAGGGGAAACCTAGTAAAGACAGTATAAAACCTACCATGCTCACATTTCCTAGATCTACAGTCAGGCAGAAACAGTTATACTTTAGCTTTGCCACTTTTCAGTGCATGCTTGAGTTTTTTTTTTTTTTTTTTTTTTTTTTCATTTTCTTTATAACCATTTAAAACAAAGCACCTAAAGCTGTATAACATTAAAGAATGCAATCTGTCATCCATTTCTTTTTCCTCTTTCCTTCTCAAAATCTCTGGGTTTTTAAATCCCTAAACATTTCTCTGCTCCCAATCAATCCTCTATTCGCTCCCCAAAAGGCATCTTTTCTCTTTTAGGCACAAACACTATTTAATGGCGTCTTTTAAAACTTCTATGGATGGGAAGCTTTATAAAACAGATTATGCCCTTTGACCTAGGGATTCCCCAGGGACTGCTGAGGTGTGTAGAACTGTCTGCCCCTTCACTAAATGATCCCAGATGGCTATGCTTTTCTAGTTCTTGCCTGTTTTCTATTACTTTTTGCCTTCTCTCTGCTGCCAATTTATTGTGCCTACTACATTTCCCACAAATTATGACCTACAAAATGTGTCTCCTAAAAATCTATTTTTGTTTTTGGAAATCAGAAATAGCTAGGATTTTAACTATCACTGTTCACTTTCTGACCCAGAAGTTTAAAGTTCAAACTCAATGAGATTCTTTAATAAGTATTCCAAGAGACTGAAGAAACACAGTTGTATAAGATATAAAAGATCATCACTATAGGAATAAAAACAAAATAAACAGTATTTATAATGATGGTAATAATCTATATTTAGCACGTTTATTTCAGAAATTGATTTCTCTTTTACTCGAACTCCTGTAAACAGCCAGATTCATCAGAAGCAGTTTTTCCTATAGTCATATCTGCCTGATTCATTGAATTTCCTTTTCTTAATGAATAATGAGGGTTGAGTTAAATGTTAAATATCAATGTTTTTATAGGGAACATGCATGTTTGCTTTTTCTTCAATTAAGAAAAAACTGGTTGACCTTTGTGTCACTGAGGCTTGTGCTTGCTAATGGCACGGCTTTCCTACTTAACAAGCCATGTGGTAAAACCTACTATTCCATTTCATAAGCATAAGGAAAGCATGTGACAGTTGCCTACCTATTGAGCGGCATCTGCAAAAGGAATCCATGTTCCAGAAAGTGAAAGATGGAAAACTAGGAAATCATCTCATTGTGATGCTGAGGGTTGCTGAGTTTCTTCTGTCTCTGTGCATATGTACACATTAGGATCCTAAGGATAAAAAAGATTAACAAGATCTCCAGGTGATCAATGTGAACATTAAAATTTGAGAAGCACTGCTCTTCTATAAACTAAGCCTGTTTTGATGTTTGCAACTTCATGCCCACTATTTCTTCTTCCTGAGATGTTCTTCTTGGTCTCATACCTCAAAATCTTTTCTGGCTAATAGTTCCAAGTGTCTGCTTTGAAACCATTTTCTAGAGAAAGTCTCCTGTAATGTCTTATGAAGGAGTTAAGTGACCCCTCAAATGTACTTCCCTTGCATCTTCCACACTGTTCCATAGTCAAATTTGCATAATTGGTTTCTTAAAAGGCATCTTACCTACTATCAAATCCCTAGTGTCTAAAATTAAAACTAAGATACCTTGAATCCAAGACCTAAAACCATAAAAATTTTAGAAAAAAATCTAGGAAAAACTCTTCTGGACATTGGCCTAGGCAAAAAATTTCTGACTAAGGCCCCAAAAGCAAATGTAACAAAAGCAAAATAAATAAATTGGGCCTAATTAAACTAAAAAGCTTTTGCACAGCACAGAAATAATCAACAGAATAAACAACCTACAGAATGGAAGAAAATATTTGCAAACTGTACATCGAACAAAGGTCTAATATTCAGAAACTATGAGGAACTCAAACAAATCAGCAAGAAAAAAAAATCCCATTAAAAAGTGGGTAAAGCACATGAACAGACATTTCTCCAAAGAAAATATACAATTGGCTAGCAAACATACACAAAAATGCTCAACATCACTAATTATTAGGTAAATGCAAATTAAAACCACAATGAGGTACCATCTTACCCCAGCCAGAATGGGCACTATTAAAATGTCAAAAAAAAAAAAAAAAAAAAAATAAGTGTTGTCGCAGATATGGTGAAAAGGGGACGGGAATGTAAATTGGTACAGTCTCTCTGACAAACAATATTGAGATTTCTCTTAAAGCAGATCTACCATTCATTCCAGAAATTCCACTTCTCAGTATCTCCAAAAGTAAAGAAGTCATTATATTAAAAAGACACCTGCACATGCATGTTTATTGCAGCACAATTCACAATTGCAAAGATACAAAATCAAACTAAGTGCCCATCAACCAATGAGGAGATAAAGAAAAAGTGATGTATCTTCCATGGTGTGATAGTATCCCACTATGGAATACTACTCAACCATAAAACAGAATGAAATAATGTCTTCTGCAGACACTTGGATGGAACTGGAAGCCATTATCCTAAGTGAAGTAATTCAAGAATGGGAAACCAAACACTGTATGTTCTCACTTAAAAGTGAGAGCTAAACTAGGGGTACACAAAAGCATACAGAGTAGTATAATGCAGACTGAAGACTTATAAGAGGGGAGGGTGGAAGGGGGATGAGGGTTAAAAAATTACCTAGTGGGTACAATGTACACTATTCAGGTGATGGGTGGACTAAAAGCCCAGGTTTCACCACTAAACAATTTATCCATATGGCCAAAAATTACTTGTACCTCTAAAGGTATTGAGACAAAAAACATTTTCCAAACTATGAAAAAATGAAATACAACATAGTAGATGCTCATTAGTATCTGTTGAATGAATGTTAAATGAATAGTAGGTGCTCATTAAATATACTTTCCAAATCTCTTCCCAAAATCCAGAAATGAAGTTAGGCTGGTGTTACTTGTTTTCCATAAACGATTGCTAAACCCAGTGATCATCTCTCCTCTTTCTCATTGTTCGAACGCTCATCTTCGGATAATCTTACAGATTTATAGACTGTTAGAACACAAAGGTACCATGAAATTCATAAGATCCAACCTCTATTTCTTATTCTATGGTTATGAAATCTAGGACCCAGAGCTTGACTATCGCAAAGAAGCATATCAAGCTTGTGTGGGAGTTCATGGGACTTTCTTCATTCGATAATCAGGACATAATTGCTTCTTCCCAGTATTAGTCTTTCCATACCCCTGTTGCCACTCACAATTTCTCCCACCTATTTGAGAATTTCTCAATTCTCTAAAACATGTTTTGTCCAGTAAGAGATATTCTAACTTATTATTAGCACTCAGAATGATCTCTCCACATTTTATCACAAACTATGAATTAAGATAAGGTCTAACCACATCTACTGGGCAGTAAGTTTGCAAAAGGAAAACGATGGAAATTTTAAAATAGTTAAGTAGTACTAACATCAAATAATCTTCTATCAACTGACTTGTATCCTCTTTTTCCTCTGAATTTGACTTTGAAGACTTTTTTTTTTTTTTTTTTTTTTTTGAGACGGAGTCTCGCTCTGTCGCCCAGCCTGGAGTGCAGTGGCCGGATCTCAGCTCATTGCAAGCTCCGCCTCCCGGGTTTACGCCATTCTCCTGCCTCAGCCCCCGGAGTAGCTGGGACTACAGGCGCCCGGCACCTCACCCGGCTACTTTTTTGTATTTTTTAGTAGAGACGGGGTTTCACTGTGTTAGCCAGGATGGTCTGGATCTCCTGACCTGAAGACTTATTTTTGTCATTCGTGACCTTTTTACAAATATATTCTACACATTTGCTGTCTGATATGATAGTCACTAGTCACATGTGTCTACTAGACACTTGAAATGTGACTAGTCCAAACTAAAATATGCTGTAGTCCAAAATACACATTTGATTTTAAAGACTTAATAAAGAAACTACCTGACAATTTTTCATATTGGCTACAGGTGGAAAGGATAACATTTTTAATATGTTGCCTTAAATGAAATATATTATTAAAGTTAATTTTCCTATTTCTTTTTATTTCTTAATGTGGCTACTACAAAATTTAAAATTGCAAGTAGGACTCACATTGCATTTCTATTGGACAGTCTTGTTATAGGCTTTAGTCAAGATTGTTCTCTCTGTTTTATATTTATTTATTTTTAAAGCTATTTTGTAATATGTTTTTTCATGTTTTGTATATATCCTACTAAAGTATGATTCAGCCAGGAGATTTTACTGCTGCCAGACTGAATTCTGTGCATCTTTTCTCATTTAATTTTTTTACTAGCATCATTGGCTTGAAGTTTGTCAGAAATTTGTTTTTTAAGAGCTTCCTAAAATTCTCAAGTCATTTTCCCCTGACTTGATAATGTAATATAATTACTTAAAATTATGCGATAATGCTAATAATAATAGTGACAGTTTATTGAGGAATCACTATGTGTCAGGCACTGTGAAAAGTATTTTAGATGTTACCTTATTCAATCTTTACAATAGCTAAATAAAGTATTATAATATCCATCTTACAGATGAAAAACTGATATTCAATTAGGTTGTAGCAAGACTGGCTAGCTCTCTCCCAAACCATTTCTTTTTTTGTTCTCTGCTCATAACAAGGCTCTTTTCCTTTTAGTTGTGACAACTAAAAATATCTTCAACTATTGCCAAATGTCCCCTGGAAGGCAAAATTGCAGACTTTTTCCCCAACTGAGAACCATCAGCATAGAGTGGCAATTACCTTTATTTTTTTCTTTAATTTGAGAATGAAATTTTTGGCAACCTGCATTAAGGATTTTTCAGCTACATCCTTTAGGCAAATGAAACTTCCCATATCCTTAATAGTTGCAGTCTGCCCTCTTTGTCTTGGTGCCAACTTCAGATTCTATCTAGGATTACTCTATCCACTTAGTTTTTCTGGCTGATGAATCTGCATAAATAATCTCTCATAGCCCCCACACCACTGTTGTTCCTCTTTACCCAAACACTCTCCAAAGTTTGTACCAGCACAAAAGTCATAACTGTGAATGGCTTACCAATTGTGAATGGTAATACATATATAGGCACCTCCATGCCAGGGGCAAGAACCAGCCCAGAGAGTTTTTTGATTGATCAAAGTATTGGGTTTCTGATGGGTACTACCAAGAAGAAAAAAATGTCAAGAGAGACTTTTATCAAAAAGCTCTCAAGAAACAGATGAAAATTTGTTTACTTTATAGGCATACCTCATTTTTATGCCTTGCAGATAGTGTTTTTTTGTTTTGTTTTGTGTTTTTGTTTTCTTACAAATTGAAGATGTGTGGCAACCCTCCCTCAAGTAAGATTATCAGCACCATTTTCTCCAACAGCATGTGCTCATTTCTCTGGGTCACAATTTGGTAATTCTCATAACATTTCAAATTTTCATTACTATTATATCTGTTATGGTGATTTGTGATCAATAATCTTTGATGTTACTATTGTAATTGTTATGGAGTGCCATGAACTAACCCATATAAGATAGTGAACTCAATCAATAAATGTTGTGTGTACTCTAACTGCTCCACTGATTGCCCAGTTCCTGTCTCTCTCTGACTCCTCAGGCCTCACTATTCCCTAAGACACAACAATGTTAAAATTGAGCCAGTTAATAACTCTACAATGGTCTTTAAGTGTTCAACTGAAAACAGTGGCAAGTCTTTCATTTGAAATCAAAAGCTTAAAATGATGAAGCTTAGTGAGGAAGGCAGGTTGAATGCTAAGATAGGCCAAAAGCTAGACCTCTTGTGCCAAATAGTTAGCTGAGTTGTGAATCCAAAGAAAACATTCCTGAAAGAAATTTAAAATGCTACTCACTTTTAATGAACACAAAAATGATTTTCTTTTTCTTTTTTTTTTTTTTTGAGACGAGTCTCACTCTGTCGCCCAAGCTAGAGAGCAGTGGCGGGATCTCAGCTCACTGCAAGCTCCGCCTCCCAGGTTCACGCCATTCTCCTGCCTCAGCCTCCCAAGTAGCTGGGACTACAGGCGCCCACCACCTCGCCCGGCTAGTTTTTTGTATTTTTTAGTAGAGATGGAGTTTCACTGTGTTAGCCAGGATGGTCTCGATCTCCTGACCTTGTGATCCACCCGCCTCGGCCTCCCAAAGTGCTGGGATTACAGGCTTGAGCCACCGCGCCCGGCCAAAACTGATTTTTAAAAAAAGTAAAGCCTCCTTATTGCTGTTAAGGAGAAACTTTTAGTGATCTTGATAGAAGGTCAAACCAGCCACAAAATTCCTTTAAATCAAAGCCTAATCCAGAGCAAGGCCTTAACTGCTCAATGTTATGAAGCTGAGAGAGGTGAGAAAGTTGCAGAGAAAAGTTTGAAGTTAGTAGAAGTTAGTTCATGAGGGTTAAGGAAAGAAGCTACCTCCATAACATAAAAGTACAAAGCTGGAAGTGAAGTAGGAAGTGCTGATGTAGAAACTGCAGCAAGTTTTCCAGGTGATCTAGCTAAGATAACTGATGAAGGTGGCTACACTAAACAACAGATTTTCAGTGTAGATGAAACAGCTTTCTATTGAAAGATGTCATCTAGAACTTTCATAGCTAGAGAAGAGAAGTCAATGCCTAGCCTCAGATCTTCAAACAACAGGCTGACTCTATTGTTAGTAATTAATGCAGCTGGGGACTTCAGTTGAAGCCTGTGTTCATTTTACATTCCAAAAATCCTAGTGCCTTAAGAATTATGCTAAATCTACTCTGCCTGTGCTCTATAAATGGAACAATAAAGTCTGGATGATAGTACAACTGTTTACATGGTTTCTGAATATTTTAATCCTACTCTTGAGACTTACTGCTCAGATTGAGACTTACTGCTCAGAAAAAGATGCTTTGCAAAATATTACTGCTTCTTGACAAGGCACCTGGTCACTCAAGAGCTCTGATGAAGATGAACAAGGAGATTAATGTTGTTTACATGCCTGCTAATACAACCTCCATTCCACACCTCATGGGTTGAAGAGTAATTTTGACTTTCAAATCATTATTTAAGCAATACATTTTGTAAGATACCATAAGTAGTGATTGCTCTGATGGATCTGGGCAAAGCAAATTTAAATCCATCTGAAAAGGACTCACATTTAAGATGCATTAAGAATATTCACGGGGGGCGGAGCAAGATGGCCGAATAGGAACAGCTTCAGTCTCCATCTCCCAGCGCGAGCGACACAGAAGACCGGCGATTTCTGCATTTTCAACTGAGGTACTGGGGTCATCTCACTCGGGAGTGCCGGACAATCGGTGCTGGTCAGCTGCTGCAGCCCGACCAGCGAGAGCTGAAGCAGGGCGAGGCATCGCCTCACCTGGGAAGCGCGAGGGGGAAGGGAGTCCCTTTTCCTAGCCAGGGGAACTGAGACACACAACACCTGGAAAATCGGGTAACTCCCACCCCAATACTGCGCTGTAACACCGGCACACCGGAGATTATATCCCACACCTGGCCGGGAGGGTCCCACGCCCATGGAGCCTCTCTCCTTGCTAACACAGCAGTCTGCGGCAATCTAACGGCAAGGCAGCAGCGAGGCTGGGGGAGGGGCGCCCGCCATCGCTGAGGCTTAAGTAGGTAAATAAAGCCTCTGGGAAGCTCGAACTGGGTGGAGCTCACAGCAGCTCAAGGAAACCTGCCTGTCTCTGTAGACTGCGCCTCTGGGGACAGGGCTCAGCTAAAGGAGCAGAAGCCTGTGAAACGCGAACGACTCTGTCTGACAGCTTTGAAGAGAGCAGTGGATCTCCCAACACGGAGGTTGAGATCTGAGAAGGGGCAGTCTGCCTGCTCAAGTGGGTCCCTGACCCCTGAGTAGCCTAACTGGGAGACATCCCCCACTAGAGGCAGTCTGACACCCCACACCTCACAGGGTGGAGTACACCCCTGAGAGGAAGCTTCCAAAGCAAGAATCAGACAGGTGCACTCGCTGTTCAGCAATATTCTATCTTCTGCAACCTCTGCTGCTGATACCCAGGCAAACAGGGTCTGGAGTGGACCTCAAGCAATCTCCAACAGACCTATAGCTGAGGGTCCTGACAGTCAGAAGGAAAACTATCAAACAGGAAGGACACCTATACCAAAACCCCATCAGTACGTCGCCATCATCAAAGACCAGTGACAGATAAAACCACAAAGATGGGGAAAAAGCAGGGCAGAAAAGCTGGAAATTTAAAAAATAAGAGCGCATCTCCTCCTGCAAAGGAGCACAGCCCATCACCAGCAATGGATCAAAGCTGGTCAGAGAATGATTTTGATGAGATGAGAGAAGAAGGCTGCAATCCATCAAACCTCTCAGAGCTAAAGGAGGAATTACGTACTCAGCGCAAAGAAACTAAAAATCTTGAAAAAAGAGTGGAAGAATTGACAGCTAGACTAATTAATGCAGAGAAGGTCATAAACGAAATGACAGAGATGAAAACCATGACACGAGAAATACGTGACAAATGCACAAGCTTCAGTAACCGACTCGATCAACTGGAAGAAAGAGTATCAGCGATGGAGGATCAAATGAATGAAATGAAGCGAGAAGAGAAACCAAAAGAAAAAAGAAGAAAAAGAAATGAACAAAGCCTGCAAGAAGTATGGGATTATGTCAAAAGACCAAATCTACGTCTGATTGGGGTGCCTGAAAGTGAGGGGGAAAATGGAACCAAATTGGAAAACACTCTACAGGATATCATCCAGGAGAACTTCCCCAACCTAGCAGGCCAGGCCAACATTCAAATTCAGGAAATACAGAGAACGCCACAAAGATACTCCTCCAGAAGAGCAACTCCAAGACACATAATTGCCAGATTCACCAAAGTTGAAATGAAGGAAAAAATCTTAAGGGCAGCCAGAGAGAAAGGTCAGGTTACCCACAAAGGGAAGCCCATCAGACTGACAGCAGATCTCTCGGCAGAAACTCTACAAGCCAGAAGAGAGTGGGGGCCAATATTCAACGTTCTTAAAGAAAAGAATTTTAACCCCAGAATTTCATATCCAGCCAAACTAAGTTTCATAAGTGAAGGAGAAATAAAATTCTTTACAGATAAGCAAATGCTTAGAGATTTTGTCACCACCAGGCCTGCCTTACAAGAGACCCTGAAGGAAGCCCTAAACATGGAAAGGAACAACCGGTACCAGCCATTGCAAAAACATGCCAAAATGTAAAGACCATCGAGCCTAGGAAGAAACTGCATCAACTAATGAGCAAAATAACCAGTTAATATCATAATGGCAGGATCAAGATCACACATAACAATATTAACCTTAAATGTAAATGGACTAAATGCTCCAATTAAAAGACACAGACTGGCAAACTGGATAAAGAGTCAAGACCCATCCGTCTGCTGTATTCAGGAGACCCATCTCACATGCAGAGACATACATAGGCTCAAAATAAAAGGATGGAGGAAGATCTACCAAGCAAATGGAGAACAAAAAAAAGCAGGGGTTGCAATCCTAGTCTCTGATAAAACAGACTTTAAACCATCAAAGATCAAAAGAGACAAAGAAGGCCATTACATAATGGTAAAGGGATCAATCCAACAGGAAGAGCTAACTATCCTAAATATATATGCACCTAATACAGGAGCACCCAGATTCATAAAGCAAGTCCTTAGAGACTTACAAAGAGACTTAGACTCCCATACAATAATAATGGGAGACTTCAACACTCCACTGTCAACATTAGACAGATCAACGAGACAGAAAGTTAACAAGGATATCCAGGAATTGAACTCATCTCTGCACCAAACGGACATAATAGACATCTATAGAACTCTCCACCCCAAATCAACAGAATATACATTCTTTTCAGCACCACATCGCACTTATTCCAAAATTGACCACATAATTGGAAGTAAAGCACTCCTCAGCAAATGTAAAAGAACAGAAATTATAACAAACTGTCTCTCTGACCACAGTGCAATCAAACTAGAACTCAGGACTAAGAAATTCAATCAAAACCGCTCAACTACATGGAAACTGAACAACCTGCTCCTGAATGACTACTGGGTACATAACGAAATGAAAGCAGAAATAAAGATGTTCTTTGAAACCAATGAGAACAAAGATACAACATACCAGAATCTCTGGGACACATTTAAAGCAGGGTGTAGAGGGAAATTTATAGCACTAAATGCCCACAAGACAAAGCTGGAAAGATCTAAAATGGACACTCTAACATCACAATTAAAAGAACTGGAGAAGCAAGAACAAACACATTCAAAAGCTAGCAGAAGGCAAGAAATAACTAAGATCAGAGCAGAACTGAAGGAGATACAGACACAAAAAAACCTCCAAAAAATCAATGAATCCAGGAGTTGGTTTTTTGAAAAAATCAACAAAATTGACAGACCACTAGCAAGACTAATAAAGAAGAAAAGGAAGAAGAATCAAATAGACACAATAAAAAATGATAAAGGGGATATCACCACGGACCCCACAGAAATACAACTACCATCAGAGAATACTATAAACACCTCTACGCAAATCAACTAGAAAATCTAGAAGAAATGAATAATTTCCTGGACACTTACACTCTTCCAAGACTAAACCAGGAAGAAGTTGAATCCCTGAATAGACCAATATCAGGCTCTGAAATTGAGGCAATAATTAATAGCCTACCAATGAAAAAAAGTCCGGGACCAGATGGATTCACAGCTGAATTCTACCAGAGGTACAAAGAGGAGCTGGTACCATTCCTTCTAAAACTATTCCAATCAATTGAAAAAGAGGGAATCCTCCCTAACTCATTTTATGAGGCCAACATCATCCTGATACCAAAGCCTGGCAGAGACACAACAAAAAAGAAAATTTTAGACCAATATCCCTGATGAACATCAATGCAAAAATTCTCAATAAAATACTGGCAAACCGGATTCAGCAGCACATCAAAAAGCTTATCCACCATGATCAAGTGGGCTTCATCCCTGGGATGCAAGGCTGGCTCAACATTCGCAAATCAATAAACGTAATTCAGCATATAAACAGAACCAAAGACAAGAACCACATGATTATCTCAATAGATGCAGAAAAGGCTTTTGACAAAATTCAACAGCCCTTCATGCTAAAAACGCTCAACAAATTCGGTATTGATGGAACGTACCTCAAAATAATAAGAGCTATTTATGACAAACCCACAGCTAATATCATACTGAATGGGCAAAAACTGGAAAAGTTCCCTTTGAAAACTGGCACAAGACAGGGATGCCCTCTCTCACCACTCCTATTCAACATAGTGTTGGAAGTTCTGGCTAGGGCAATCAGGCAAGAGAAAGAAATAAAGAGTATCCACCTAGGAAAAGAAGCAGTCAGATTGTCCCTGTTTGCAGATGACATGATTGTATATTTAGAAAACCCCATTGTCTCGGCCCAAAATCTCCTTAAGCTGATAAGCAACTTCAGCAAAGTCTCAGGATACAAAATTAATGTGCAAAAATCACAAGCATTCTTACACACCAGTAACAGACAAACAGAGAGCCAAATCAGGAATGAACTTCCATTCACAATGGCTTCAAAGAGAATAAAATACCTAGGAATCCAACTTACAAGGGATGTAAAGGACCTCTTCAAGGAGAACTACAAACCACTGCTCAGTGAAATCAAAGAGGACACAAACAAATGGAAGAACATACCATGCTCATGGATAGGAAGAATCAATATCGTGAAAATGGCTATACTGCCCAAGGTTATTTATAGATTCAATGCCATCCCCATCAAGCTACCAATGAGTTTCTTCACAGAATTGGAAAAAACTGCTTTAAAGTTCATATGGAACCAAAAAAGAGCCCGCATTGCCAAGACAATCCTAAGTCAAAAGGACAAAGCTGGAGGCATCACGCTACCTGACTTCAAACTATACTACAAGGCTACAGTAACCAAAACAGCATGGTACTGGTACCAAAACAGAGATATAGACCAATGGAACAGAACGGAGCCTTCAGAAATAATGCCACACATCTACAACCATCTGATCTTTGACAAACCTGACAAAAACAAGAAATGGGGAAAGGATTCCCTATTTAATAAATGGTGCTGGGAAAATTGGCTAGCCATAAGTAGAAAGCTGAAACTGGATCCTTTCCTTACTCCTTATATGAAAATTAATTCAAGATGGATTAGAGACTTAAATGTTAGACCTAATACCATAAAAACCCTAGAAGAAAACCTAGGTAGTACCATTCAGGACATAGGCATGGGCAAGGACTTCATGTCTAAAACACCAAAAGCAACGGCAGCAAAAGCCAAAATTGACAAATGGGATATGATTAAACTAAAGAGCTTCTGCACAGCAAAAGAAACTACCATCAGAGTGAACAGGCAACCTACAGAATGGGAGAAAATTTTTGCAATCTACTCATCTGACAAAGGGCTAATTTCCAGAATCTACAAAGAACTCAAACAAATATACAAGAAAAAAACAAACAACCCCATCCAAAAGTGGGCAAAGGATATGAACAGACATTTCTCAAAAGAAGACATTCATACAGCCAACAGACACATGAAAAAATGCTCATCATCACTGGCCATCAGAGAAATGCAAATCAAAACCACAATGAGATACCATCTCACACCAGTTAGAATGGCAATCATTAAAAAATCAGGAAACAACAGGTGTTGGAGAGGATGTGGAGAAATAGGAACACTTTTACACTGTTGGTGGGATTGTAAACTAGTTCAACCATTATGGAAAACAGTATGGCGATTCCTCAAGGACCTAGAACTAGATGTACCATATGACCCAGCCATCCCACTACTGGGTATATACCCAAAGGATTATAAATTATGCTACTACAAAGACACATGCACACGTATGTTTATTGCGGCACTATTCACAATAGCAAAGACTTGGAATCAACCCAGATGTCCATCAGTGACAGACTGGATTAAGAAAATGTGGCACATATACACCATGGAATACTATGCAGCCATAAAAAAGGATGAGTTTGTGTCCTTTGTAGGGACATGGATGCAGCTGGAAACCATCATTCTTAGCAAACTATCACAAGAAGAGAAAACCAAACACCGCATGTTCTCACTCATAGGTGGGAACTGAACAATGAGCCCACTTGGACTCGGGAAGGGGAACATCACACACTGGGGCCTATCATGGGGAGGGGGGAGGGGGGAGGGATTGCATTGGGGAGTTATACCTGATATAAATGATGAATTGATGGGTGCTGACGAGTTGATGGGTGCAGCACACCAACATGGCACATGTATACATATGTAACCTGCATGTTATGCACATGTACCCTAGAACTTAAAGTATAGTAAAAAAAAAAAAAAAAAAAAAAAGAATATTCACGATTCATGGGAGGAGGTCAAAATATCAATGTCAACAAGCATGTGGAAGAAGTTGATTCCAACCCTCATAGATGACTTTGAGAGGTTAAAGACTTCAGTGGAGGAAGTAATTGCAGATGTTGTGGGAATAGCAAAAGAACTAGAGTTAGAAGTGAAGCCTGAAGATGTGACTGAATTGCTGCAGTCTCACAATCAAATTTGAAGAGCTAAGGAGTTGCTTCTTGTGGATAAGCAAAAAAAGGGGTCTCTTGAGATGGAATCTGCTCCTGATGAAGATGCTGTAAACATTGTTAAAATAACAACAAAGGATTTCAAATATTACATAACCTTAATTGCTAAAACAGCAGCAGAGTTTAAGAGGATTGATTCCACTTTTGAAAGAAGTTCTGCTGTGGGTAAAAATGCTATGCAACACCATTGCATGCTAAGAGAACTCTTTTGAGAAAGGAAGAGTCAATCAATGTGGCAAACTTCATTTTTGTCTTGTTTTAAGAAACTACAACTGCCACCCCACCCTTTAGCAATCCCCACCCTGATCAGTTAGCAGCCATCAATACTGAGGCAAGATCCTCCACCAGCAAAAACATTACACCCCATTGAGTGCTCAGATGATTGTCGTCACTTACTAGCAATAAAGTATTTTTTACTAAGGTATGTACATTGTTTTTCAGACGTAATGCTATTGCACATTTAATAAACTCCAGCATAAGGTAAATATAACTTTTATATGCACTAGGAAACAAAAAAAAAAACAGTGTGACTCACTTTATTGTGGTATTTGCTCTATTCCCGTGGTCTGCAACCAAACCCACAAGATCTCAAAGGTATGCCTGTATGTAGTTCAAGATTTTGTCACCTGGTCTTTTTATCACCCACTTCCTCTAAAGTTAAGAAATACAAAAGAAAAATTATTCCAGTGCTCATTCAAATGGCTTGGAAATAACCTAGACATTATTTCTCAGTCTATTACATAATAATTACTGTATTGAAGTGCATAGTATCCATGTCTGTTCCCCATAATGCATTGCTGTTTTTCTTTTCTTCAGGTGTGCGATGGAAGCCAGTTACATGGCCCATAAACAGATAATTGGTTCAAGCACATTTCCTGAGAATTATACCAATCTAAGTCTTCATTTGACAAGTCTAGCACTCTTTTTCAATGACAGCATGATATCAAAATCTGGTTAACATTAAACTGTAGGTTCCCTAAAGCTATGACTGTTTTGTGTATGTGTGTGTGCGCATATGTCCATGCATGTGTATATTTGTGTGTTTAACTACTATCTTTAAAGTAACCTAGGAGTTTATGTCTCCTCTGCTATTTTCAATTTCTAGGCTCTTTGGTATAGACAAACAGGAATCACTGTCTTTTCCTCATTCCCTTTCAAATCAGGTACAGTTTGGAAGAAAAGTAACATTTTTTTTTTTAGTTCCAATAATAAGGACAAATAGAGAAACGTGTGCTGCTGCTTCATGTAGAATTATTTTAAACCTATTAAGTTGGCCTATCCAACTTTAATCAGGTACAGTCAAGAGCTTGCTGATCTGTGCATTCTGAAATTTCATTGCTCCTACACAAACTCACTGCCTGGAAACAAGGAAGCCTGACACTTGAAGGGCTGTGCTGTCTGACAAACTGGATTAATAATGAATGAACCCATCTTGTATAATCAGAAAGGGGAGGAATGCTACAAATTAGAAATGAGCATGTTTTTCATTACAGATGGCAGCAGGATGCTGCTTAGGGTATCACTGATGCTCAAATTAGCTGTGGGGCATGGGAACCACTTGCTGCCTCTCACTGTTTCTTACTTTTCTCTCGAGATTCTCCTTCTCAAGGGATTTGCAAAACGAGAAATTCAAACTTAGGAGACACATTTGCACTACATGAGAATGACAACTTATTATTCATCTAGGGTGTACAGATATTGTAAATGGGTTACATTTCCATCTTAAATTAGGTTAAAGTTCTCATATTTTCCGTATAAATTGGATCAAAATTATGCCAAGATGGGAATTTTTACTAGATTTCTGGTATTCTCAAGAGATGCTTATTCTGAATATCATGTGCTTTCAGAGAGAATGAGCTGCCCATCTCTGAATCTGGGGAAACGTGCTGGTATTTCACTTAGTTGGAGCTTGTTTTGTTTTGACATACGCTACCAATGACTAGCTGTGGTATCAGTGTTGTACATGTGTGGGTACCAAAACATGAACAGATGCAGAAATGAAGTAAAATGAAAAATCTTAGAGAGAATGCAAGGGAGAACCAGTTAGCATCATTTCATTAACCAATCTGAAAATGTATTTCTATAGGGCAAAGACTACACCACAGATATATGCAGGCACTACAAATATCTCATGAAATATCCAAAATATCTCAGTGACCCAAGAGTGGCCGTTGGTGCTGAGATAAACTGACAATCTGCCCACAGATCTATAGTGGTGATGTTGGAAGGGCTGAGAATTCCTCTACCTCCTGGTTCTGATCCTATCTACCTGTCCTAGTTTTCATTTAGCACCATCTTGATTCTCCTGTGCTATGAAGGCCTCATGTATTAAGGTGAGAGTAGATTGAGGTCAGTTTGGGTGGTCTGGAAATCAGTGAGTCTTTAAATCTATGGAGAGAACACATGTAAGTCCCAGCTGTCCATGCCTACTTTGTGAGGAAAGCCTGTGTTCAGTCCAAGTGGACCAATTAACGTAGCCAATGTGATATTTCCAGGTCACAATAATTATTCCCAGAGCATGCTGTCCAGCAGGAGAGATATTTTTCAGACATGAACAAAGTAGGCTCTGATTTGCCTACCTGTTGGCATCTAGTATGAGGATGAGAGTATAAGTTTTGGTCTAGAGGCCTTTAAAAGGTCTTCCAAAATCAGGACAGCACCTGCAGCAGCTGATTAGGTTATGGTGTCAAAGGGTTTGGGAGATGGAAGATTGCAAAGAGGAAAGAGCAGAGCAGTGTGTGGTAGCAGTGAGCCTTTGCAAGGATAGAAAGTGGCCACCTTAATTCGATTAGCCAGACTGTGACTAACATGCTCCAGGGACAAGGGCAAATTCATCAAGAAACCCCAAGTCACACTGGCTGTGTTCTTTACTTAGCTGGTCTACCCTGCCTATTGCCCATGCAGAGCCATCTTGAGTAGCTCTCACTGAGCTATGCTATGTCACCTGTGACAAGTAAGATAATTCAAGATGTCCACGTCTGAATTCCCAGAAACTCTGGATATGTTACCTTATGTGGCAAGGAGGAATTAAGGTTGCACGTGTAATAAAGAGATCAGCTGACCTTGAGATGGCAGGCTTAGCCTGAATTACCCAGGTGGGCCCAATGTAATCACAGAGTACTTATAGGTGGAAAAGGGATGCAGAGGAGAGGAAACCAGAGAGAAGGATTTGTCTACGTTGCTGGCTTTGCAGATGGAAAAGGACCAAGAGGAATTAGGGCAGTCCCTAGAAGCCAGAAAAGATAAGAAAATTGATTGTTTTCTAGAGCCTCCATCCAGAAGGCATGCAACTCTGCCGACCTGATTTTAAACCCAGTGGACCCATTTCAGACTTCTGACATTCAAAACTGTAAGTCAATAAATTTATGCTGTTTTTAAGCTGCTAGGTTTGTGGTAAATTGCTAGAGCAGCAATAGGAAACTAATAAAGTAATGAATAAAATGATCCTTAACATATTCCTAAATATATTTAGAACTTGTGCTAAGGGAAATGATGCAAGCAAGAAGGTCTTCTGACAAAGCCTCAGAGAAGGCTGAGGGGAGGAGGAGGAGGTGAGAAAGCGTGAATATGGTGTTTGTCATTGGCGGCATTTTTGTTCTTAGTCTAGTCCTTGGGGGAGAAGCTCTTGGAGGCTACAAAGCAATAATTAAAATAACTGTTTTCAGTAAAACCACCATAAAGCAACAGGCACAGGAAAGTATTGCTCTGGAGCCTTGCTAACAGTTCATAACACCATAAGGCAAAGAAACCAGCCTACTTTGTGCTTCAGTCACAGAGTGGGCTGCAAAGGGCCGTGGAGTCTCAGAAATGATGCAAAAGTGTTTGGCAGCAACCTGGGTAATGTTTCCCAGTGTTTGTGGGGCACAAGTGACAAAGCACAGAAGAAATGGTCATTTTCATGGTAGACACAGCAGGGATCCTTTCAAGGGACACCAACAGACACCAAAATGAGGTCCCAATGAGGCAACAATACCCAGCAGATGCGCTATGGTCACTGGTCATAATAGCTCATACACAGATCTGATGCCCCCTGGAAATCATCGAGTAGAACTCTGTGGGTGACTGCTGGTCCTGTATGAAAACCAGGGGAGGGGCAAGACTGTCTTTCCCTATGCAACCCTCTTGAAACCCAAGGCTGGGGTGGCCTGAGGTCCCAAAGATTATTTTGTAATACCCAAGACTGTAGAAACGATAGGCACAAAAGAAAAGGGCAGATGCATTGATAATATCAGGATGGGGCAAAACTTTCTTGGGAACTTTGTATCTGGGACTTCTAAAATATTTCTATGTGGGATCTAAACCAGATTTAAGCCTAAGGCAACGGGGCTGTGAGGCAAATTAAATTGCTTTGTTACCAAACTGTTAGCAGAGCATTTTTCATCGACTGTGCCTTCACTGATGTGGTATCAGCCCTAAAGAAACTCATATTGGCAAATAAAAGACATAACATTCTGACTTAGAACCTACATCCTGGAGATGTCAGATGTTTTACATCAAAAGAGGATGTGTTCTTATTTTTGTCTGAAAGCAGTTTCCAATAAAAGCGGATTCAAGCATGTTCCTAGGAAGAATACCCTAAAGAAGCTCGCTCTGGCTTTACAAACTCCATACAAGACCACACAGAGGGAAAGAGTTTTGTCCCATTTGCACCAGGTAAGAGCACTGTGGCCACCAATTCCTGAGTCCTATGTATACAATCATGTTCAAAAACTCCATGTCACTCTGCTACAAGACACCAAGATGCCTTGGCTTATTTCCATCAAAGTGTTTTCTCAGCTGATAGTGCCAGTGTTGCTGATGATTTTTCCTCTAGCCCTTTCCTTACAAATTAACTGTCCTCTTTGTTAGACACTTCTCTGGATTCACTCTTGGAGATCTCCTGCCCTCTCTTTTTGGTTTGCCGTATGTGTTAAGTAAAACCCCTGCCACTCACTTTGATGAGATTCAAGTGTTCCTCTCAGGGAGGAAAGGAAAGCCTCTTACTTGACAAGATGAATAGGAAAGAGCAGAGATTGGTTGCATTTAATCAGAGCTCACACAAACCCCAAGCAAAATGAAGCTGAAAATACCCCTTTTGACTGATTCAAAGTCAAATTCAGTTACAGATTTTGGGCAGCTGCAGATCTCAAACCATGAACTAAGGCCCTTCTCCCTGAGCTCATTCACCAGCGTGAACCTGAATATAAGTAGTTATTTAGAGCTTGTTAGGATGTAGACTGGTGGGTCCTTTAATTCAATTTCACAGTCATTTATTAAAGCAGAACAAAGTCAAAAGACCTGAACTTAAGTCTAGAAACTCCCAGTTCCTGGCTGTGTGACTGAAGGTAAATTGCTTACTTTTTCTGATCCTCAAGTTCTGCTTCTGTAAAGTAGAGAAATCACTCCCTGTTTCATTGCTCTCACAAGATTGTTGTGAGGCACAAATAAATAAATGATACGTGAGTGCTATGTAAATATTAATATCAGTAGTAGTAGTTAGATCCTATAAGGACCACGAATGTGCACAACTCATTGCCCAGAACCTCAAAGAACTTACAATCCTAGAGGTGAACCAGAGGGATATAAAACTGACCTATGAAATATGGCAGAATGTGATTACTGAGATTACTGCCATGGGGGCCCAAAGGACCCAGAGGCTATGGGGAATGGGAAGGTTTGAAAGAGACAGCATTAGGTCTATTGTGAATTTTGTGTCGCATTCCAGGGAGATGGGGAGAACAGAGCCTTGGCAGAGGGAGGAGAAAAAACAGAGGTGCCCAGCCAGTGCTGGAAGAATGGCAGGGAGACCCTTGTGGCAGGAGTAGTGGCACCAGGCACGGAGTGGCAAGGCCATGAGGAGATAACCTAGAATCCTAGACTTGGAGGACTCTAGGAAAAAGGAGATAGTATGACTATGAGATGTAGGTTCTCATATCCCAGCAACAGAGCTCGAATTTGAATTTGGGAGGAAAGTTAATGAGAACATTGAGTGTTATCCCAGTGAAGTGTGTTATCCCTACTTTAAAGCTGTTCTACATCCAGATTCCCTCCCATTAAGCTGCTCCTTACTTGCTCCCCACCCCCATTAATTAGAGCGTATGAGCCTTCCAACTAATATCCCACTGGATTTTTGTGCTTTCTTCATATCCTTCACCAAGTTCAAGTCAAAGAAACTTTATACTTTAAGAGAAGCCCAAGGTGAACTGTAAATATGCTAGAAGTCACACAGTCTATTATCTTTTCTGAAGCTTCCAAACAAAGCATACCAATTAATTTCCCCAGCCTACACATGCTCTTTGGTATTGAGTATCCCGTGGCCAAATGAGGGTTTACAGCTGTCTTGCAGCTGAGGAGTGAACTGCACTGTGCTCTATAATAAGTTGTATGCTTCTTGCACTTTGATCTCCTTATCTCAAATGTTCACACACAGAACTGCACCCCACCCCACCACACTCAAGCACTTAATTTGGGCCCATCTCCTACACTATGGAATGAATATCTTGGTCCTGTTCCTTGCTCCTCTTTTCAGTGTCACTGTGGGGAAATTTACTGTCAAAACATTAAGCTACTTGAACTGATTAATAAAATCTGAAGAAAGGTTTTCTTTGTGTGCATTTTAGAGAAATCATACCCACTCCTTCCAGAATTGTTTCCTTTCACCAAGGAATATTTCAAGAAATATTTCATCCCTGAGATATTTTGATCTGATTTTCAATTTCTCTCATACACAGCACTTAATGTTTTAGTGTAAATAAGACTGTTATGAACTCCAGGGTCAAATAAAATATTTCCTCCTCAACCTATTAAAAGATGCCTCTTATGTCCTTCTCATATGTGAATGCTTACTTATACTAAATACTTTATTTAAAAGTCTCAATTATATTTGTAAGCAGCTGTCAACTTGTATTTTAGATTCAGGAGGTACATGTGCAGGTTTATTGTTACTTTGGTATATTGCATGACCTGGAGGTTTGGGATACAAATAATCCCATCACCCAGGTGGTGAGCATAATACTCAACAGGTAGTTTTTCAGTCCTCCCCACCGCAGTAGTCCCTAATGTCAATTGGTCCCTTCTGTGTGTCCATGTGTACTCAATGTTTAGCTCTCACTTATGAGAACATGCAGTATTCTGTTCCTGTGTTAACTCGCTAAGGAAAATGGCCTCCAATTCCATCCATGTAGCTGCAAAGGACATGATCTCATTCTTTTCTATGGCTGCATAGTATTTCACAATGTATCCTATGTACCACATTTTCTTTATCCAATCCACTGTTGATGAGAATCTAGGTTGATTCTGTGTCTTTTCTATGAATAGTGCTGTGATTAGCATATATGTGCATGTGTTTTAGTAGAAGGACCTATTTTCCTTTGAGTATATACCCACCAATAGGATTGCTGGGCTGAATGGTAGTTCTGTTTTAAGTTCTTTGAGAAACCTGTAAACTGCTTTCCACAGTGGCTGAGCTAGTTTACATTCCCACCAACAGTGTATAGTGTTCCCTTTTAACCACAGACTCACCAGCATCTGTTATTTTTTGACTTTTTAATAATAGCCATTCTGACTGGTGTGAGATGGTCTCTCATTGTGGTTTTGGTCAGTATTTCTCTGATGATTCATGATAATGAACATTTCTTCAAGTTTGTTGGCTGCTTCTATGTCTTCTTTTGAAAAGTGTCTGTTCATTTGCTTTGCCCATTCTTAATGGGATTATTTGGTTTTGCTTGTTGATTCGTTTAAGACTCTTATAGATTGTGGATATTAGACCTTTGTTGGATATGTAGTATGTGAATATTTTTTCTCATTCTGTAGGTTGTCTAGAAAGTTTCTCATTCTGTAGGTTACTCTGTTGATAGTTTCCTTTGATGTGCAAAATGACTTTAGTTTAATTAGGTCCCACTTGTCTATTTTTATCTTTGTTGCAATTGCTTTTGGGGAGTTATTAATAAAGTATTTGCCAAGGCCAATGTTCAGAGGGTATTTCCTAGTTTTTTTTCCTATGATTTTTACAATTTAAGGTCGCACATCGACATTTTTAATCATCTTGCGATAATTTTTGTATGTGGTGAAATTGAGGGGTACAGCTTCATTCTTCTGCATATGGCTAGCCAGTTATCTCCACACCATTTATTAAATAGGAAGTTCTTTTCCAATTTCTTGTCTTCATTGACTTTTTGAAAATCATACAGTTGTAGGTATGTGGCTGTACTTCTGAGTTCTCTAACAGATTCCATTGGATTATGTGTCTGTTGTGTACTAGTACTATGCTGTTTTGGTTACTGCAACCTTATAGTATTGTTTGAAGTTGTGATGTGATGCCTCCAGCTTTGTTCTTTTTGCTTAGGATTGCTTTGGCTATTTGGACTTTTCCATGTATTCATATAAATTTTAGAATACTTTTTTTCTCATTCTGTGAAAAATAACATTAGTAGTTTCATAGGAATAACACTGAATCTGTAAATTGCTTTGGACCGTATGGCCATTTTAATGATATTGATTCTTTCAATCTATGAAAATAGAATGTTTCCCCATTTATTTGTATCATCTCTGATTTCTGTCAGCACTGTTTTATAGTTCTCCTTATAGAAATCTTTCACCTCCTCTGGTGACTGTATTCTTAGGTGTTTCAGTTTTTTTGTGGCTATTACAAATGTGATTGTGCTCTTGATTTGGCTCTCAGCTAGAATGTTACAGGTATGTAGAAATGCTACTGATTTTTTACGCTATTTTGTATTCTGAAACTGTACTGAAATCATTTGTCCATTCTAGGAGCTTTTTTGCAGAGTCTTTAGACTTTTCTAGGTGTGGTATTATGTGGTCAGCAAAGACAGATAGTTTGACTTCCTCTTTTCTTATTTGGATGCTTTTTATTTTCTTCTCTCGCCTGATTGCTCTGGCTAAGACTCCAGTATTATGTTGAATAGGAGTGCTAAGATTGAGTACCCAGTCTTGTTCCAATTCTCAAGGGAAATGGTTCCAGCTTTTGCCCATTCCGTATAATATTAACTGTGGGTTTGTTATAGAGGGTTCTTATTATTTTGAGGTATGTTCCTTCAATGTCTAGTGTGTTGGGTTTTTCTTTCATTAAGTGATGTTAGATTTTGTCAAAAGATTTTTCTGTATCTATTGAGATGATCATATGGTTATTATTTTTAATTCTGTTTATGCATTGAGTCACATTTATTGATTTTTGTATGTTGAACCAAACTTTCACCCCAGGAATGAAGCCTACTTAATTATGATGAATTAACTTTTTGATGTGCTGCTGGTTTCAGTTTGTTAGTATTTTGTTGAAAATATTTTTGTCTATGCTCATCAGGGATATTGGTCTAAAGTTTTCTTTTTTCATTGTATATCTCCAAAATTTTGGTATCAGGCTGAAGCTAGATTCATAGAATGAGTTAGGGAAGAGCCATCCTCCTCAATTTTTGGTAAGAGTTTCAGTAGGATTGGTACCAGTTCTTCCTTGTACATCTGGTAGAATTCAGCTGTGAATCCATCTGGTCCAGGGTTTTGTTTTCGTTAGTAGGGTTTTTTGTTTGTTTGTTTGTTTTCTGATTAAGTTTCATGTTTGTTTCGGTGTTTGATTCAGTTTCAGTTCGTTTGTTTACTGATTCAGTGATGTTGGTCTGTTCAGGTTTTCACTTTCTTCCTGATTCAATCTTGGGAGGTTGTGTGTTTCCATGAATTTATCTATTTCCTCTATATTTTCTAATTTGTGTCCATAGAGGTGTTCATAATAGTCTCTGAGGATCTTCTGTATTTCTGTGAGATTGGTTGTAATGCCATCTTTGTCATTTCTAATTGTGCTTTTTTGGATCTTCTCTTCCTCTTTCTTTTTTTTCTTCCTTCATCTAGATAGCAGTCTATCACTCTTGTTTATTCTTTCGAAGAACCACTTCTTGGTTTCACTGATCTTTTGTATGGATTTTTGCATCTCGGTTTCGTTCAGGTCTTCTCTGATTTTAGTCATTTTTAAATTCCGCTACCTTTGGGGTTGGTTTGTTATTTTTATCTAATTCCTCTAGGTGCAATGTCAGGTTGTTAATTTGAGATCTTTCTAATTTCTTGATGAAGGTGTTCAGTGCTATAAACTTTCCTCTTAACACTGCTTTAGCTGCATGCCACAGATTTTGGTAAGTTCTGTTCCTATTTTCATTAATTTTAAAGAAGTTTTTTTATTTTTGCCTTAATTTCATTGTTTGCCCAAGAATTATTCAGGAGCAAATTGTTTAATTTCCATGTATTTGTGTAGTTTTGAGAGATCTTCTTGGTATTGATTTCTATTTTTACTGCACTGTGACCCAAGAGCATGCTTGGCATGATTTCAATTTTTTCTAATTATTGAGACTTGCTTTATGACTGAGCACAAATTGTAGCATTTGTTCCCTGTACAGACAAGAAAAATGTATATTCTGTTTTTGTTGGATACTCTGTGTTTTTTAGTTCCAATTGGCCAAGTGTCCAGCTTAAGTCCAGAATTTCTTTGTTAGTTTTCTGCCTTGATGATCTGTCTAATGTTGTCAGTGGTGTGTTGAAGTCTCCCACTGTTATTCTGCAGCTGTCTAAGTCTTATAGTATTTAAAATCCTAGGCATAACTTTCCCAGGCTTTATTTTGCTTCATGTATTAGAAATGTGATAAATGCAGATCTAAAAAGCAATGATCACTTTTAAATTTATGGGTCAATTCAAATAAAATATCGCAAGAATTAAATGTAAAAATTTTAAGGCACAATTTAAATTTTAGAACTTTTACATTTAACATTTAGGAAATCCCTTTAGAAGGAATGCACTTTCATAGCCTATAATTCCTACTGTCTAAGAATTTGTCATTTACTGAGATACAGATGTATGTAGTAAATATAACAAGAAAATTAAAATATTCATCATGGAAAACCATTATATATTTGATAGAATATGTTCAAGATTTTGCTCTAGCTGCCACACATGATGAACTTACCATATAGTGTTACTATATCCATTACTCTCCATTTCCTCAATCCCAAAATGAGAATAAGGAAAAGGGTCCAAAAAATGCTTATTTGGCATCAAATGAAATATTTTTATCAAATTTTCATTTGGCAATATCAATTGACATAATTTTTTTTATCCGTGTCACTTAAATGGAGACAAAATAATTATATTGGTTAATGAAACATTCTCTGTAAACCAACTGAAAGCCACCTAAACTATTTTAACTGCTACTTGAGATGGGAAGTCTCAGCATATAAACCCCCCCATAGTACACAGTTTTCCATAGTACATATTACACAATGCATAGTAAATTATTTTCTATTGAATATAGAGTGCCACAATACATGAGAGTATGAAATGCTGTAATGACATTTAGTGTAACAGATGTTTTTAACCTATTTCCACACTGCTATAAAGAATACTCCCTTAACTACTTTACATTCACAGTGTGGAGATTCTTTAAAGAACTAAAAGTAGAACTACCACTTGATCCACCAAATCCCACTACTGGGTATCTACCCAGAAGAAAAGGAAATCATTATTCATAAAAGATACTTGCACACGCATGTTTATAGTAGCACAATTTACAATAGCAAAATTGTGGAACCAACCCAAATGCCCATCCATCAATGAGTGGATAAAGAAACTCATATATATATATATATATAATTCCAAGTGGAGTAACTTAGGAATGGAAATCCAAACGTCGTATGTTCTCATTGATATGTGGGAGCTAAGCAATGAGGACACAAAGCGTAAGAATGATATAACGGATATTGGAGACTTGCAGGAAAGAGTGGGAAGGGGGTGAGGGATACAAGACAATAAATATGGTGCGGTGATACTGCTCAGGTGATGGGTGTACTGGGTTCTCACAAATATCCACTAAAGAACTTACTAATGTAACCAAATATCACCTGTACCCCAATAACTTATCAAAAAGTAAAATTTAAAAAATAAAAAAAGAATGCTTCCTGAGATTAGGTAATTATTAAGGAAAAAGTCTTAATTGACTCACAGTTCTGCAAACTTAACAGGAAGCATGGTTAGGAGGTCTCAGGAAAGCTACAATCATGGTGGAAGGCAAAGGGGAAGCAGGCACCTTCTTCAGAAGGTGACAGGAGAGAGTGTGTGTGAGAACAAGGAAATGTCACACTTTAAAACCATCAGCTCACATGAAAACTCACTATCATGAGAACAGCATGGGGGAAACCGCCTCTATGATCCAACCCCTTCTCTTCCTTGACACAGGAGGATTATGGGTCCTTCCCTCAAAACATGGGGATTACAATTCAAGGTGAGATTTGGGTGGGGACACAGAGCCAAACTGTATCAACAGATCTAAGACAAATAATAAAGAAAGAAAGCCAAGAGGGAAACATTCTAGCTGAAATGGCTTTCTGCTAACCATGTGGGAAACATTTTCAAAAGCAAACCCTAACACCTCTAGATTAGAAGCCCCAGGAAGACAATGACTGATTCTACTTTGTTCTTCATTGTAGTCCCTGTATTTCCTAGAAATGCACCTGACACATGGTTGGTAATTGGTATATTTTTGTTGAATTAGTAAATTTAAACAATTAAATGGATGAATTAACTATGTTCCTGAGTGATGGAAAAAACATGAGAGTGAGAACCTAGGGTGAGATAAATCAGGTGATTTAACAGTTCACATATGTAATGGTTCAATAGTTATCTATTGATCTCCTATTGTATGCTGTGTCCTATTGTGTGCTGATAATAGAAAAGTTAATAGTCTGAGGTAGGAGATGGAGACAAACAATTAGTTAAAAGCAATGTGAAAAGTACTGTGATTGGAGTTTGTCATATATTCAATAAGAATGTAAATCGGCAAACTATTAATTCTTCCTAGGGAGAGAGCTCAGAGAATGTTCCCCAGAAAAGGTGACATTTGATTTGAAGCTAGATAGATAAGCAATTAGGTAATTTGGAGTATCATAAGAATTTTGTGGGTAAAAGGAAAAACAAAAGCAAAAGCACATAAATATGAGAAAACATTGTGAATTATTATATTGCTTGAAAGCGTATATGAAGTAGAGACTGGACCCAGAAGCATGGGCATGAACCACAGGATGAAGAATATAATGGGGTATATTCTTCCATGTATGCCAGATTCAGTGGCAGTGGAGAGCTTTTAAAGGATTTTAGGCAATAAAGATACGTGTGAACTGTGCTTTTAACCTATATCTTTCAGTTTTATTAATAGAAGATTGGTTCATAGCAGATCTATTTTCTTATCAGAAGCAACTAAAAAAGATAGATTCAATTTTTAGAAAATCTTACTTTGGACAAATAAAAGAATTACTGAATCACCCTGGATATGAGGGTTCAAGGCCTCAGAAATGAGGGAAACTCACTGACGTAAACATGATATTCTATGCTATGCTGTTTTTTCCCCCTAAGGTAGTTCCAGTTCATAAACACTATGGTTGGACAGGCTTATAAGCAAAGAAATAAGCAGATGCTAAAAGACACAGAAACTGAGCACAGCTTTCAGCAACCTTACAGTGTTAGAAAGAAAGAAATTGAAGTCCAGGGCTACCCAGCAAGTCAGGACTTGAGGGGTCAAGATTCTGGAGAGAAGGGAATTGCTAAGAAGCAAAAACAATCATCTAATATCCTCAGGGTTATTTGCTGATCTATATATAAGCTATGTAGGAAGAGCATTTAAAAACTTGTGTAGAATTATATACCTAAATGTAAAACACAAAATTATAAAACTCTTAGAAGATAACACAGGAGAAAATCTAACTGACCTTGAGCTTGGCAATGGCTTTTTAGATACAACATCAAAAACATGATTTATAAAAGAAATTGATATGTAGGACTTAATTATAATTTAAAACTCTACTTTGAGAAAGACATGGTTAAGAGAATAAAAAGATAAGTTACCATTTGGGAGAAAATATTTGCAAAAAACATATTTGATAAAGCACTGGTATCCAAAATATACAAAGAACTCTTAAAACTCTAGGACAATAAAACAATAAAACCAATTTGAACATGGACAAATCATCTGAACCTCACCAAATAAGATATACAGATGGCAAATAAGCATACAAAAAGGTGCTCAATATCATATGTCATTAGGAAATTGCAAATTAAACAGCAATGAGAAACCACTACACACCTTCTAGAATAGTGAAAATCCAAACACTGACAACACTAAATGCCAGTAAGGATGTGGAATAACAGGAGCTCTCATTCATTCATTGCTAGTGAGAATGCAAAATAATGCAGCCACGTTGGAAAACAGTTTGGCAGCCTCTTACAAAATTAAACTTATTCTTACCATATTACCCAGCAACTGTGACTCTTCAAATGAGTGAAAATCAATGTCCACACAAAAACCTGCACACTAATGTTTATGGTATCCTTATCTATAATTGACAAAACTTGAAAGCAACCAAGATGTCCTTCAATAGATGAATGAATAAACAAACTGTGGTGCATCCACACAATGGCACATTATTAAGCAATAAAAAGCAATGAGCTATTAAGCCATGAAAAGACGTAGAGAAAGCTAAATAGGAGACCTGTCCCTGACTTAACACGGAGCATCATGAAGCATCATGAATGCCTGGATGGAAAAAATATGCCTGAGAAAGGCAGAGACAAAGGAGAAAGGCAGGACTACCACCTCCAGCCCTGGAAACTCTTTCCTATAACTTGCCCAAAGGAAATGCCAAATCAGAGTGGGTATTCAGTAGCTTCACACAGTAGGATGTTTGTCCCATGGGTCTCCTGGGCATGAACCACTAGCCAACCTTCATACACTGCTCGGACATTCCCTTTAGGACATGCCCCATTTGTGAAGGGCAGTGCGGCAATTATTTACTGGAGTCAAGGTGAGCCTGGGCTTAAGGCACCATCTAGAGCTGAAAAGAAGGCAGCAACCTAGCAGTTAAGGACCTCTAAGCAAATATACTCACTAAAAAAAAAAAAAAAAGAAAAAAAATAAGCCACATAAAAAAGACTAATTAATAAATAACTAATCCTTTAATGCAAAGAGATAGATGTACATCAACAAAAAACAAAAAGCACAGCAAACAGGAAAATATGATCTCCCCAAATGAACAAAGCAAGTGACTAACCCTAATGAGACAGTGATATGTGAGCTTTCTGAACATTAATTCAAAAATACTAGTTTTAAGGAAATGCCAAAATCTCCAAGATAACATAGAAAAGCAATTCAGAAATGTATCAGAGAAGTATAACAAAAAGATTGAAATAATTTTAAAAAATCAAACAGAAATCTTGGAATGGAGAAATACATTTGTTGAATTAAAAAATTCATTAGCAGCTCTCAACAGCAGAATGGATCAAGCAGAGGAAAGAATCAGTGAACTCAACGACAGGCTATTTTAAAATACACAGAAAAAGGAGGAAAAGAAAAGGAAAAAACAATGAAGATCAATGAAGATCACCTACAAGATAATGAAAATTATCTCCAAAGACCAAATCTAAGAATCATTGGTGTTTAAGAGGAAGTTGAGCAAGAGCAAGAAGTAGAAAGTTTATTTAAATAAATAGCAATAATAATAATCTTTCCAAAACCTGACAAAGATATAAATGTTAAGGTACAGGAAGGTCAGGGAACACCAAACAGATTTGACCCAAGTAAGAGTATCCCAAGACATACAATAATCGAACTTCAAAGGCCAAGGACAAAGAGAAAATCCTAAAATCCACAAGAGAAAAGAAATAATATATCATGTAGCTCCAATTCATCTGAGAACAGACTTCTCAATGGAAACCATACAGGCCAGAAGGGAGTTGAATAACATTTTCAAAGTGTTGAAAGAAAAAAAGCCTGCCATCTAAGAATTCTGTATCCAGCAAAGCTATCTTATAAATACAAAGGAGAGATAAAGTCTTTTTCAGACAAACAAAAGGTGAGAGAATTCACCACCACTGGACCTACCTTACAAGAAATGCTAAAAAGAGTTTTTCAATCAGACAGAAAAAAAAAACACTAACAAAAAAAAGGGGGCGGGGGGGGGGGGGGGGGAATTCCAAAGAATTGAAAGGTATAAAACCCACTGGTAAAATTAAGGATATGGACAAATTGAGAATAATATTGTAATTGTGGGGCACAATCCACTCATAACTCTAGTATGAAGTCCAAAAGACAAGTCTATAGAAAACAAAAATAGCTACAGCTACCTATTAAAAGATAGGTAATATAAAAATATGTAAATTAAGACTAATAAAAGTCAAAATGACTGGGAGGTTAAAATTAAAGGGTAGGGGTTGTTTCTATTCTTTGTGATCTATGATAAGTTGTCATCTCTTTACAACTTTTTATATCTATAAGATGACTTTTTTAAGACTCACTGTAACTGCAATGCAAAAAGCCATTAAAAACTTCAGTAAAAATAAAAAGCAATGAGCTAAAACATACTATCAGAGAAGGTAAGTTAAACACAAAGAAGGACAATAAGAAAGAAAAGAAAAGAGTTACAAAATAACCAGAAAATAAGCAATAAAGTGGCATTAGTTAGTCCTTACTTATTAATAACAATACAGAATGTAAATGGACTCAATTCTCCAATTAAAAAGCAGAGTGGCTGAATAAATAAAGAAACAAGACCCAATTATATGCTGCCTACAAGAAACCCACTTCACCTATAAAGACATACATAGGGCCAAGTGCAGTGGCCCATACCTGGAATCCTAGCTTTTTGGAAGCCTGAGACAGCAGGTTTTCTTGAGGTTAGGAGCTGAAGACCAGCCTGGACAACAAGGAGATACATCTCTCCAAAAATTTTAAAAATTAGCTAGGCATGGTGGTGTGCACCTGCAGTCCTAAGCTACTCAGGAGGCTAAGGTAGGAGGATCACTGGAGTTCAGGAGGTGCAATGAGCTGTGATTGTGCCACTGTACTCCAGCCTGGCTGACAGAGTGAGACCCTATCTCAACAACAACAAAAAAAGAAAGTAAAAAGGAAAAGAAAGACACATGTAGACTGAAAGCAAAGGGGTGGAAAAAGATATTCTATGCAACTGGAAATAAAAAAAGAGCAGTACAGCTATACTTATATCAGGTAAAATAGATTACAAATCAAACAATGTAAAAAGAAACAAAGAAAGTTACTATATAATGATAAAGTGTTCAATTCAGCAAGAGGATATAAAAAATACTTTAAAAATCTATGCATCCAACAACACTGGAGCTCCCACATATATAAAGCGATCATTAGTAGATCCAGAGGGCGAGGTGGACTGCAATAAAATAATTGTTGAGGACTTCAACACCCAACTCACAGTAATGGACAGATCATCCAAACAGAAAATCAATAAAGAAACAACAATTAAACTATACACCAGACTTAACTAACATTTACAGAACATTTCACACAACTGCTGTGGAATACACATCCTTTTCAAAGCATGCAGTGTTCTCTAGAAGAGGTCACATCTTAGGCCACAAAACAAGTCTTAACAAATTCAAAAATGTAGAAATTATGTCAAATATCTTTTCTGACCACAATGAAAAAAACTAAAGATAAATAACAAGAGGAACTTGGAAACTTCATAAACACATGGAAATTAAACAGCCTGCTCCAAAATGACCAATGAGTCAATGAAGAAATTAAAAAGGAAATTTAAAAACAGTTTAAAACAAATGAAAATGAAAGTGCAACATACCAAAATCTATAGGATATAGCAAAAACAGTACTAAGAGGGAAGTTTATGGCAATAAATGCCTATATCAAAAAATGAAAAAGACTTCAAATGAACAACCTAATAATGCGCCTAAAGGAACTAGAAAAGCAAGAACAAGCCAAGCCCAGAATTAGTAGAAGGAAAGAAATAATAAAGATCATAGCAGAAATAAATAAAATTGAGACTAAAAAATGCAGATCAATGAAACAAAATATTGATTTTTGAAAAGATAAACAAAATTGACAAACCCTTGGCTAGACTAAGGAAAAAAGAAGGAAGACCCAGACTGGCAGCAGTGGCTCACACCTATAATCCCAGCACTTTGGGAGGCCAAGGCAGGGTGGATTACCTGAGGTCAGGAGTTCGAGACCAACCTGGCCAACATGGCAAAATTCTGTCTCTACAAATATACAAAAATTAGCCAAGCATGGTGGCACATGCCTATAATCTCAGCTACTTAGGGGGCTGAGGCAGGAGAATTGCTTGAATGCAGGAAGTGGAGGTCGCAGTGAGCCAAGATTGCACCACCACACTCCAGCCTGGGTGATACAGCAAGACTCTGTCTCCAAAAGAAAAAAAAAAAAAAGAAAAATGCAGCAAGAAGACCCAAATAAATAACATCAGAAACATAAAAGCAGACATAAAAGCTGAGACCGCAGAAATACAATGAATCATTAGAGACTATTATGAAAAAGTATGTGCCAACAAATTGGAAAACCTAGAATACTTATTCATTCCCTTTCCCACCCACAGCCCAGCACTGACCCAGCTTCCCTCATAAAAGACATGAACAGGGAAAAGATCCACCTTTCCTTCTTCTTTCTTCTCTTTTTTTCTGGGACCAGCCTTTTTAAGGATTGGAAGCTGGGAAGAAGGATGAAAGAAATGAGACTAGCCTTTCCATAACTGGACCACCAATATGATTCTCTGTAGGTTTCTCTGCTGGCTTCTCAGATTCACAATCCCTGACACAGGAGCCCTCCATGTGGCAGGTGTTACTTGAAGACTCTCTGTCTGCTCAAATGAACTTCCTCATGGCATGGAATTTTATGGGAACTCTGCCACCAGGAAACTCCAAATGTTCTTCAGCTACTGTTCCAAAGGTACAGTCTGCAGTGTTCTGGATGGTAGGAACCCCATCACTTTAGGAAATGATATCTTGAGTATTGTAGAGGCAAGTTGAATCAAACTAGGTTACTTTCAAGGTATCCTTTAGTCCCAGAAGGAGCTTATACATGCTCACCTTGCCAAGTAGTGAGACTGCTTCTCCTTCAGCTTTCCGTTCTCTTTTTGCATGCTATTTAGATCTCTCTTTTGCACAGAGCTGATCTAAAAGCACAGGATTTCAGCAGAGAATTCCCCAGGAGAAAAAAACCAATTCCTCATTCTTGTAGACCTACCCCCATCTTTGGACAATTCTAGGCCCTTTAGCTTTGGAGGGAGGTGTGGTGCAGTCCTCCCTATAGGGCAGACCATTTGAGATTCTGATGCACCTCAATCTCCCTCAAAAGCAGACTTTTGCTTTACTGGAGAAGTTTGGCTACTTCTTGATAAATTCCGAGTGAGCAGTTGGACCCCAGTTGTTTGAAGATCTCTTTTTGACTGTGGGGTAACCAATGGCTCTCTGCCCTAAGCTTTGGGTCCTCTGTGCCAACTCCAGGGAAACGGGTGAGATGTCCCTCAACATCCAGTTACATATATGTCCTATTTAAATTCATAGAATTTAAATTAGGAGAATAAGGATGGGAGAATGAAGGAAAGAAAATAACCCAAAATGCCGATGATGGTTATTTCTCTTTAATGGGATTGTGGGCAATTTTTATATTCTATTATATTTTTTATTTAAAGTTTTTAAATTAATTTAATTGATATCTAATAGGTGTAGATATTTTTGGGATACATGTTATTTTGTGACTTTTTCTATTTTTCATTTTTCTAGGTACATAGTAAGTATATATTTATGAGGTACATGAGATATTTTGATACAGGCATACAATGCATAATAATCACATCAGAGTAAATGGGATATCTATCACCTTAAGCATCTATCCCTTCTTTGTGTTACAAAGAAAAACCAATTATACTATTTTAGTTTACACATTTAATTTATTTACATGTAAAATAAATTATTTGAAATGTACAATAAATAAACGTACAGATAGTAATAACCCTGTTGTGCTATCAAATACTACATCTTATTCATTCTGTCTAACTATAGTTTTGTACCCATTAACTATCCCCATTCCCCATTTCCACTATCCCTCCTGGCCTCTGGTAACCATCGTTCTACTCTCTAACTCCATGAATTCAACTTTTTTCATTTTTAGCTCCCACAAATAATTGATAACATGTGAAGTTTGTCTTTCTGTGTCTGGCTTATTTCTCTTAACATAATGACCTCCAGTTCCATCCATGTTTTTGCAAATGACAGGACCTCATCTTTTGTGGTTGAATAGTACTCCATTGTGTATATGTACCATGTTTTTTTATCCATTCATCTATTGATGGACATTTAGGTTACTTCCAGATCTGAGCTACTGTAAACAGTGCTGCAATAAAAATAGCAGTGCAGATATCTATTCAATATACTGATTTCCTTTATTTGGGGTTTATACCTAGGAGTGGGATTTCTGGATGACATGGTAGCTCTACTTTTAGTTTTTTGAGAAACCTCCAAAGTGTTCTCCATAATGGTTGTACCAATTTACATTTTTACCAACAGAATATGAAGGTTCCCTTTTCCCCACATCCTAACCAGTATTTATTATGCCTATTTGGATAAAAGTCATTTTAACTGGGGTAAGGTGGTATTTCATTGTGATTTTGATTTGCATTTCTCTGATGATTAATTATGTTGGGCCTTTCATATACCTATTTGTCATTTGTATGTATATTTTGGAGAAATGTCTATTCAGATCTTTTGACCATTTTTAACTGGATTATTAGATTTTTTTTCCTATAGAGTTATTTATCCCTTGTCAGATGGATAGTTTGCAAATATTTTCTCTCATTGTGTGGGTTGTCTCTCTATTTGGTCAATTGTTTCTTTTACTATGCCAGAAGGTATTTAACTTGATGTGATCCAATTTGTCCACTTTTGCTTTGGTTTCCTGTGTTTGTGGGCTATTACTCAAGAAATCTTTGCCTAGACCAATGTGCTGGAGAGTTGCTTAAATGTTTTATTTTAATAGCTTCATAATTTGAGGTCTTACATTTAAGTCATTAATCTATTTTTTCTTTGATTTTGTATGTGGTGAGTGACAGGGATCTAGTTTCATTCTTCTGCATATGAATATCCAATTTTCCCAGTATCATTTGTTGAAGACACTGTCCTTTCCCCAGTGTGTGTTCTTGGCACCTTCATAAAAAATGAATTCGCTGTGGATATATGGATTTGTTTCTGAGTTCTCTATTCTGTTCCACTTGTCTATGTGTCTGCTTTTATGACAGTACCATGCTCTTTTGTTACTATAGCTTTGTAGTATAATTTGAAATCAGGTAATGTGATTCCTCCAGTTTTGTTCTTTTTACTCAAAATGGTTTTGGTTATTCCAGGCCTTTTGTGGTTTCATATAAATTTTAGAGTTGATTTTTCTATTTATACAAAGAATGTCATTGGTATTTTGATAAGGATTGCATTGAATCCGTAGATTGCTTTAGGTAGTATGAACATTTTAACAATATTGATTCTTCCAATTCATCAACATGGAATATCTTTTCATTTTTATGTGTCCTCTTCAATTTCTTTCATCTACATTTTATAATTTTTATTGTAGAGATCTTTCACTTCTTTGGTTAATTCCTAGGTGTTTTATTTTATTTGTAGCTATTGTAAATAGGATTATTTGTTTGATTTCTTTTTCAGATTCTAAACTGTTGGCATATAGAAATGCTACTAATTTTTGTAAGTTTATTTTGTATCTTGCAACTTGATTGAATTTGTTTTTAAGCTCTAATAGTCTTTTGTTGAGTCTTTAGGTTTTTCCAAATATAAAATTATATCATTTGTAAACAAGGATAATTTGACTTCTTTCTTTTCCATTTGGATGCCTTTTATTTCTTTCTCTTGTCTGTTTGCTTTAGCTAGGACTTCCAGTATTATGTTGAATAACAGTGGTAAAAGTAGGTATCCTTTTCATGTTCCAGATCTCAAAGGAAACGCTTTTAGTTTTTCCCCATTCAGTATGATACTAGCTATTAGTCTGTCATATATGGTTTTTGTTATGTTGAGATATGTTTTTTCTATACCCAATTTTATGGTTAAAGTTAACACTAAAAAATAAAACAGTATAATTCACCAGATTCACAGACTAAAAAAGAAAAACCATGTGGACATCTCAATAAATCCAGGAAGGATTTGGCCACATCCAAGGGCCATTACTCATATAATTCTCAATAAAAATAGAAATAGAAAATTCCTCAAATTGTAAGACTGAGTGTTACCCCTTAAAATCAGAAGCAAGTCTTCTCTTACCACTAACATTAAACAGTGTGAGGGTTTGACTAGTTTAATAAAACAAAAGTAAAATAAAATAAAAGACTTCCAGATAAGAAAGGATGAAGTAAAACCACCCTCATTCTCTAATCACATGGTAGAATGTATAAAATAACTAAACCATCTATGAAAAAGCTGCTAAAATGAATCTATCACAAAGCTACTAGAAATAATAAGCAAGTTTGCCAACATAGCAAGATACAAGGCCAATGTTTAAAAATAAATTGCATTTCTATATATTAGCAACAAAAACTTAAACATGAAAATTTTAAAATTCCATCTACAATATAACCTGAAAATAGAAAATGCTTAGGAAAAAAATTTTTGCCATGTGAAAGTACTATACATTAGACATTGCTGAAAGCAATTAAGGGAGACCTAAATAAACAGAAAGTCACGGAACACTCAATGTTATTAAAAGGTCAAGATTTTCAAAATGGATCTATTAATTCAACACAATACTTTCTTCTCCCAAAAATATCTGGCGGGCCTTTTTTTTTTTTTTTTAATTTGCAGAAATTGTCAAGCAGATTCTATAGTTTACACAGAAATGCAAGGGACCTAGAATAGCCAAAACAAATTTGAAAAACAAAACAAATTTGAAGGACTTCCATTATAAAATTTCAAGGCATACTATACCGCTACAGTAAAAAGACAATGTGATATTGTCATAGCAACAGATATGTAGATATGAAACAGAATAGAGTCCAGAAATAAATAAATAAATAAATTTATATATTATATATTTTTATAATTAAATATTTATATATTATTTAATTGATTTTCAACAAAAATGCCAGGATAATTCAATGGGATAGGATAGCTTTTGCAATAAATAATGTGGAACTATTGGAAATCTATGTGCAAAAATATAAACATTGACCCTTACATAATATGATATACAAAAATTAGCTCCTAATGAGTAAAAAGTCTACATGTGGGGGATGAAACTATAAAACTCAGAAGAAAACATAAAATACATAATTTTTAATTTATACAAGCAAACCACAAGAATAAAATCACAAGGACAAAATCTTTGTCATCTTCAGTTAAAGGTCAAATATTCTTAAAATAAGAATAATATGAGCCATAAAAATTGATAAAATGGACTTCATCAAAATTAAAAATTTCCTCTTCAAAAGACACTGTTAAGAAAACACAAATGCAGATCAGATCTAGAGAATGTATTTACAGAACTTACATATATTAAAGTTATATCCAGAATACATTAATTTATAAACTCTTAAGATGTGACAACAATAAAGAGAAAGAATCCATTTTTAAAATTTTTCCATAGGTTATTGGGGTGCAGATGGTGTTTGGTTACATGAGTATGTTCTTTAGTGGTGATTTGTGAGATTTTGGTACACCCATCACCCGAGCAGTATACACTGCACCCTATTTGTAATCTTTTATCCCTCGCACCTCTCCCATCCTTCCCCCTGAGTCCCCAGAGTTCATTGTGTCATTCTTATACCTTCGTGCCCCCCCATGTATCAGTGTGAACATTCAATGTTTGATTTTCCATTCCTGAGTTACTTCACTTAGAATAATAGTCTCCAGTCTCATCCAGGTCACTGCTAATGCTGTTAATTCATTCCTTTTTATGGCTGAGTAATATTCCATCATATATTTATACCAGTTTCTTCATCCACTTGATGATTGATGGGCATTTGGGTTGGTTTCATGATTTTGCAATTGCAAATTGTGCTGCTATAAACATCCATGTACAAATATCTTTTTCTTACAATGACTTCTTTTCCTCTGGGTAGACACCCATAGTGGGATTGCTGGATCAAATGGTAGTTATATTTTTAGTTCTTTAAGGACTCTCCACACTGTTTTCCATAGTGGTCGTACTAGTTTACATTCCCACCAGCAGTGTAGAAGGGTTCCCTGATCACTGCATCCACACCAATGTCTACTGTTTTTTTAATTTTTGTATTATGGCAATTATTGCAGGACTAAGGAGGTATCACATTGTGGTTTTGATTTGCATTTCTCTGATCATTAGTGATGCTGAACATTTTTTCATATATTTCTTGGCCATTTGTATATCTTTGAGAATTGTCTATTCATTTTCTTAGCCCACTTTTTAATGGGATTGTTTGTTTTTTTCTAATTTGTTGGTGCTCCTTGTAGATTCTGGATATTAGTCCTTTGTCAGATGTATAGATTGTGAAGATTTTATGCCAGTCTGTGGGTTGCCTGTTTACTCTGCTAACTGTTCCTTTTGCCATGCAAAAGCTCTTTAGTTTAATCAGGTCTCAGCCATTTATCTTTGTTTTATTGCATTTGTTTTTGGGTTTTTGGTCATGAAATCCTTGCCTAAGCCAATGTCTAGAAGGATTTTCCAATGTTATCTTCTAGAATAGAGTTTTTATAGTTTTAGGTCTTAGATTTAAGTCCTTAATCCATCTTGAGTTGATTTTTTTATAAGCTGAGAGATGATGATTCAGTTTCATTCTCCTACATGTGGCTAGCCAATTATCCCAGCACCATTTTTTGAAAATGGTGTTCCTTCCCCACTTTATGTTTCGTTTGCTTTGTTGAAGATCAGTTGGCTGTAAGTATTTGGGTTTATTTCTCAGTTCTCTATTCTATTCCTTTGGTCTATGTGCCTACTTTTATACAAGTACCATGCTGTTTTGGTAACTATGACTTTATAGTATAGTTTGAAATCAGATAATGTGATGCCTCCACATTTGTTATTTTTGCTTAGTCTTGCTTATGCAGGCTCCTTTTTGGTTCCATATGAATTTTAGAATTGTTTTTTCAAATTCTGTGAAGAATGATGATGGTATTTTGATGGGAATTGCACTGAATTTGTCGATTGCTTTTGGCAGTATGGTCATTTTCACAATACTGATTCTACCAATCCACGAGTATGGGATGTGTTTCCATTTGTTTGTGTCATCTATAATTTCTTTCAGCAGTGTTTTGTAATTTTACTTATAGAGGTCTTTTACCTCCTTGGTTAAGTATATTCCTAAGTATTTTACTTTTTTGCAGCTATTATAAAATGGGTTGAATTCTTGATTTGATTCTCCACTTGGTCACTGTTGGTGTATAGAAGAGCTACTGATTTGTGTACATTAATTTTGTATCTGGAAATGTTGCTGAATTATTTTATCAGTTCTAAAAGCTTTCTGGAGGAGTTTTTAGGGTTTTCAAGGTAAATGATCATCAGCAAACAGTGACAGTTTGACTTCCTCTTTACTGATTTGGATGCCCTTTATTTCTTTCTCTTGTCTGATTGCTTTAGCTAGGACTTCCAGTGCTATGTTAAATAATAGTGGTAAAAGTAGGTATCCTTTTCATTTTCCAGATCTTAGAGGAAAGCCTTTTAGTTTTTACCAATTAGTATGATACTAGCTATGAGTCTGTCATATATGGTTTTTATTGTGTTGAGGTATTTTTTTCTACACCCAGTTTGATAGTTTTTATCATGAAGGGATGTTGAATTTTATCAAATGTGTTTTCAGCATCAGTTGAAATGATCATGTGGTTTTTGTCCTTCATTCTGTTGATATGATGTATCACACTGATTTGTATATTTTGAACCACCCTTGAGTCCCTGGATAAATCCCACTTGGTCATGATGAATGATTTTTTTAATGCGTTGTTGAATTTGGTTTGTGTGTATTTTGTTGAGGATTTTTGCATCAATGTTCACCAGGGATATTGGCCTGTATTAAAGTAAATCTAAATGTATTAATTTAAAAACTTTTACAATGTAATAAAAATAAAGAGAAAGAATTCAATTTTTAAAATAGGCAAATGACTTTGACAGCTATTTTAACAAAGAATATACACAAATGGCAAATAAACACTTTAAAATATTCTCAGCATCATTAGTCATCAGAGAAATGTGATTTAAAATCACAATGAGATGCCACTATACACCCACTAGAATTGCTAAAATTAAAAGACTGAAAATGTCAAGTGTTTGTAAGAATGTGGAGCAACTGGAATGCTAATTAACCACTAGTAAGATAGTGAAACTGCACAGCCATTTTGGAGAGCAATTGCAGTTTCTCAGAGAGTTAAATATAACATAACACAACCATGCATATAAAAACATAATATAACTCAGTAATCCCACTCCTTTGTTTTTACCCAAGAGGAATTAAAGCATATATCCACAAGAAATTGCATGTGGATGTTCATAGCAGCTTTACTCATAATAGCAAAAAACTAGAAACAACCCAAATGCCCATCAACTGGTGAATGGATAAACAAATTGTGGCATACAAAACAATAAAAATGAATGAACTAGTGATATCCACACAGTACAATAAAAAAACAAGCAATGCACATAACAACATAAAAAAAGAGCAAACTGATACATATATATATATATAAAATAACATTGATGACTCTCAAAAGCATTGTGTTAAATGAAAGTAGCTGGATACAAAAGGCCATACATAATTCCACGTACAGTTGACCTTTGAACAACATGGGGGTTAGGGGTATCGACCCCTCGAACAGTAAAAATGCCCATTTAACTTTTGATTCCCCAAGACTTAATTACTAATAGCCTACTGTTGATCAGAAGTTTTATTGATAGCATAGTTGATTAATACATATTTTGCATGCTACATCTATTGTATAATGTATTCTTACAAAAGTTAGCTAGAGAAAAGAAATTGTTGTTAAGAAAAGTATATAAAGGAGAAAATATACTTACTATTTATTAAGTGGAAGTGGCTCATCATAAAGATCTTCATCTTTGTTATCTTCACATTTTATAGGGTGAGAAGGAGGAGGAAGGGGTTGGTCTTGTCTCAAGAGTGGCAGAGGTAGAAGAGGTGGAGGAGGAAGAAAGGAGACAGGAAAGGCAGGCACATTTACAGTAACTTTACAGAAACATTTTAATTCCTGTCTGACTTTTTTGCTTTTTCATTTCTGTATAAAAATATTTCTATACAGTACTAGTCCTTCTTCCATCATTTGCTTTGGTTTCAGTGTCCATGCATAGAAGGGTTCGTGTCATAAAAGAAGTCAAAAGCGATCTTGAATAATCAGAACCCTTCTGCCAGATTGTCTAATGACAATTTGCTTTCTGGTATTGTTTCCCCTATGTCTTCTTCCTCATTACCTGGCATTCATCTCCACTAAGTCATTTCCTGTTAATTCCTCTGGTGTGGTGTCTATTAGCTCTAAGTTCCTCCAAGATTTGTATCTTGAAACCATTCACCCCACACACCTTTTTTGCCATAGTCACAATTTTTTTCATGATTTCTTTGATCAGCTCTGTTTTAAATCCTGTGAGATCACGCGCAACATTTGGACAGTTTCCTCCAGAAGAAATTTATTGCTCCAGGCTTGATGGATTTCACAGCTTTTTCTATAACAGTGGTGTAAACCTTTCAGACTTTCATGATACTCTCTCTAGCAGAGTTTGCTTCCTTTCATGATATTCTTTCTATCAGAGTTCGCTTCCATAGCACTGACAGTCCTTTCCATACAGTAATGTGTGTAATGAGTTTTAAAGGTCCTCATGACCTCCTGAGCTAGAGCCTGATTTAGAGATGTTGTGTTTAGGGGCAAGCTTTGACACCTTCGGCGTTGAGCTCTTAGCGTTCTGGGTGGCCAGGGTCATTATCCAATATCAAAGGAATTTTAAAAGGCAGTCACTTTGTGGCAAGGTACTTCCTGACTTCAGAGACAAAGCATCAGTAGAAACCAATCAAGAAAAAGTGTTCTAGTTGTCTAGGCCTTCTTGTTACACAATCAAAAGACTGACAGCTGGTGTTTATCTTTTTCCTTCAATGTTCTGGGGTTAGCAGCTTTGTAAGGGCAGTCCTGGTCATAAACCTGACCATATTTCCACAAAACACTAGAGTTAGTCTGTACCTTCTTGCCTTAAGTCCTGGTGCTCACTTCTCTTCCTTACTAATCAATGTCCTTTGTGGCTTTTTTTTTTCCAGAATGGGCACGTTGGTCTTCATTAAAGACCTGTTTGGACAGACATCCTTTCTTCTCAATTATTTTCTAAATAGCATCTGGAACTCATCTGCTGCCTCTTGGTCAGCAGAAGCAGCTTCTCTTGTTATCTTGTTACATTGACTTTGTTGTTGTTGTTGTTGTTGTTGTTGTTGTTGTTGTTGATAGAGCTTTGCTCTGTCACCCAGGCTGGAGTGCAGTGGTGCAATCTTGGCTCACTGCAATCTCCACCTCTTAGGATCAAGCGATTCTCATGCCTCAGCCTCCCAAGCAGCTGGGATTACAGGCATGCACCACCACAGCCAGCTAAGTTTTGTATTTTTAGTAGAGACGAAAATGTACCGTGTTATCCAGGCTGGTCTCTTACTCCTGGCCTCAAGTGATATACTCACCTCGGACTCCCACAGTACTGGAATTACCAGCGTGAGCTACCATGCCCTGCCCTATCCTGAGATTTTTTAAGTGAAACTTATTTCTAAAGTTATCAAACCATCTTTTGCTGGCATTAGCTTTTTCACCTTCCTTTTGCTTTACGTTGTGATATAATCACTTTGCTTTTCATTGAATAATATTTGTCTATAGGTGTCCTTTCTTCTTCTTCTTCTTCTTCTTTTTTTTTTTTTGGGGGGGGGGGGGCGGGGTCTTACTCTCACCCAGGCTGGAATGCAATGGCATGATCATGGCTCACTGCAGCCTTGACCTCCTGGCTCAAAAAATCCTCTCACCTCAGCCTCCCAAGTAGCCAGGACTACAAATACGTGCCACCACAACTGGATAAATTTTTTTATTTTTATTTTTTTACAGATGAGGTCCTGCTTTGTTGTCCTGACTGGTCTCAAGTGATCCACCTCAGCCTCCCAAAGTGCTGGGATTACATGTGTGAGCTACTGCACTCAGCCTGTATGTCTTTCTTACAGCAATTCTGTACCCACACAAAAGCAGCATTTTCAATATGAGAAAAAAAGGTGTTTTGTAAAAAGTGTAGGATTTTCACACTTACTAGCATAGCTGCAGCATCAGTTTACAGATTTCCTTTTCTTTTTTATGATGGTACTTATACTGGATTCATTTATCTTGAAAATGGTGGGCAACCATAGCTGCAGACCTCAGTCTGTGGCACATATCATGCAATCCAACTTTGTTTGTTTGTTTGTTTTTGATTTGTTTTTTTTTTTTTTTATTATACTTTAAGTTCTAGGGTACATGTGCATAACGTGCAGGTTTGTTACATATGTATACATGTGCCATGTTGGTGTGCTGCACCCATCAACTCGTCAGCACCCATCAATTCATCATTTATATCAGGTATAACTCCCCAATGCAATCCCTCCCCCCTCCCCCCTCCCCATGATAGGCCCCAGTGTGTGATGTTCCCCTTCCCGAATCCAAGTGAGCTCATTGTTCAGTTCCCAACTATGAGTGAGAACATGCGGTGTTTGGTTTTCTGTTCTTGTGATAGTTTGCTAAGAATGATGGTTTCCAGCTGCATCCATGTCCCTACAAAGGACACAAACTCATCCTTTTTTATGGCTGCATAGTATTCCATGGTGTATATGTGCCACATTTTCTTAATCCAGTCTGTCACTGATGGACATTTGGGTTGATTCCAAGTCTTTGCTATTGTGAATAGTGCCGCAATAAACATACGCGTGCATGTGTCTTTGTAGTAGCATAATTTATAATCCTGTGGGTATATACCCAGTAGTGGGATGGCTGGGTCATATGGTACATCTAGTTCTAGATCCTTGAGGAATCGCCATACTGTTTTCCATAATGGTTGAACTAGTTTACAATCCCACCAACAGTGTAAAAGTGTTCCTATTTCTCCACATCCTCTCCAACACCTGTTGTTTCCTGATTTTTTAATGATTGCCATTCTAACTGGTGTGAGATGGTATCTCATTGTGGTTTTGATTTGCATTTCTCTGATGGCCAGTGATGATGAGCATTTTTTCATGTGTCTGTTGGCTGTATGAATGTCTTCTTTTGAGAAATGTCTGTTCATATCCTTTCCTCACTTTTGGATGGGGTTGTTTGTTTTCTTCTTGTATATTTGTTTGAGTTTTTTGTAGATTCTGGATATTAGCCCTTTGTCAGATGAGTAGATTGCAAAAATTTTCTCCCATTCTGTAGGTTGCCTGTTCACTCTGATGGTAGTTTCTTTTGCTGTGCAGAAGCTCTTTAGTTTAATCATATCCCATTTGTCAATTTTGGCTTTTGCTGCCGTTGCTTTTGGTGTTTTAGACATGAAGTCCTTGCCCATGCCTATGTCCTGAATGGTACTACCTAGGTTTTCTTCTAGGGTTTTTATGGTATTAGGTCTAACATTTAAGTCTCTAATCCATCTTGAATTAATTTTCATATAAGGAGTAAGGAAAGGATCCAG
>NC_045435.1:176571926-176678629 GCF_002776525.5 Piliocolobus tephrosceles | reverse complement strand
TTGAATAGGAGTGGTGAGAGAGGGCATCCCTGTCTTGTGCCAGTTTTCAAAGGGAACTTTTCCAGTTTTTGCCCATTCAGTATGATATTAGCTGTGGGTTTGTCATAAATAGCTCTTATTATTTTGAGGTACGTTCCATCAATACCGAATTTATTGAGCATTTTTAGCATGAAGGGCTGTTGAATTTTGTCAAAGGCCTTTTCTGCATCTATTGAGATAATCATGTGGTTCTTGTCTTTGGTTCTGTTTATATGCTGGATTACGTTCATTGATTTGCGAATGTTGAACCAGCCTTGCATCCCAGGGATGAAGCCCACTTGATCATGGTGGATGAGCTTTTTGATGTGCTGCTGGATCCGGTTTGCCAGTATTTTATTGAGGATTTTTGCATCGATGTTCATCAGGGTTATTGGTCTAAAATTTTCTTTTTTTGTTGTGTCTCTGCCAGGCTTTGGTATCAGGATGATGTTGGCCTCATAAAATGAGTTAGGGAGGATTCCCTCTTTTTCAATTGATTGGAATAATTTCAGAAGGAATGGTACCAGATCCTCCTTGTACTTCTGGTAGAATTCAGCTGTGAATCTATCTGGTCCTGGACTTTTTTTGGTTGGTAGGCTATTAATTATTGCCTTAATTTCAGAGCCTGCTATTGGTCTATTCAGGGATTCAACTTCTTCCTGGTTTAGTCTTGGAAGAATGTAAGTGTCCAGGAAATTATCCATTTCTTCTAGATTTTCTAGTTTATTTGCGTAGAGGTGTTTATAGTATTCTCTGATGGTAGTTTGTATTTCTGTGGGGTCTGTGGTGATATCCCCTTCATCATTTTTTATTGTGTCTATTTGATTCCTCTCTCTTTTCTTCTTTATTAGTCTTGCTAGCGGTCTGTCAATTTTGTTGATCTTTTCAAAAAACCAACTCCTGGATTCATTGATTTTTTGGAGGTTTTTTTGTGTCTGTATCTCCTTCAGTTCTGCTCTGATCTTAGTTATTTCTTGCCTTCTGCTAGCTTTTGAATGTGTTTGTTCTTGCTTCTCCAGTTCTTTTAATTGTGATGTTAGAGTGTCCATTTTAGATCTTTCCAGCTTTGTCTTGTGGGCATTTAGTGCTATAAATTTCCCTCTACACCCTGCTTTAAATGTGTCCCAGAGATTCTGGTATGTTGTATCTTTGTTCTCATTGGTTTCAAAGAACATCTTTATTTCTGCTTTCATTTCGTTATGTACCCAGTAGTCATTCAGGAGCAGGTTGTTCAGTTTCCATGTAGTTGAGCGGTTTTGATTGAATTTCTTAGTCCTGAGTTCTAGTTTGATTGCACTGTGGTCAGAGAGACAGTTTGTTATAATTTCTGTTCTTTTACATTTGCTGAGGAGTGCTTTACTTCCAATTATGTGGTCAATTTTGGAATAAGTGCGATGTGGTGCTGAAAAGAATGTATATTCTGTTGATTTGGGGTGGAGAGTTCTATAGATGTCTATTATGTCCGTTTGGTGCAGAGATGAGTTCAATTCCTGGATATCCTTGTTAACTTTCTGTCTCGTTGATCTGTCTAATGTTGACAGTGGAGTGTTGAAGTCTCCCATTATTATTGTATGGGAGTCTAAGTCTCTTTGTAAGTCTCTAAGGACTTGCTTTATGAATCTGGGTGCTCCTGTATTGGGTGCATATATATTTAGGATAGTTAGCTCTTCCTTTTGGAATGATCCCTTTACCATTATGTAATGGCCTTCTTTGTCTCTTTTGATCTTTGATGGTTTAAAGTCTGTTTTATCAGAGACTAGAATTGCAACCCCTGCTTTTTTTTGTTCTCCATTTGCTTGGTAGATCTTCCTCCATCCTTTTATTTTGAGCCTATGTATGTCTCTGCATGTGAGATGGGTCTCCTGAATACAGCAGACGGATGGGTCTTGACTCTTTATCCAGTTTGCCAGTCTGTGTCTTTTAATTGGAGCATTTAGTCCATTTACATTTAAGGTTAATATTGTTATGTGTGATCTTGATCCTGCCATTATGATATTAACTGGTTATTTTGCTCATTAGTTGATGCAGTTTCTTCCTAGGCTCGATGGTCTTTACATTTTGGCATGTTTTTGCAGTGGCTGGTACCGGTTGTTCCTTTCCATGTTTAGGGCTTCCTTCAGGGTCTCTTGTAAGGCAGGCCTGGTGGTGACAAAATCTCTAAGCATTTGCTTATCTGTAAAGAATTTTATTTCTCCTTCACTTATGAAACTTAGTTTGGCTGGATATGAAATTCTGGGTTTAAAATTCTTTTCTTTAAGAACGTTGAATATTGGCCCCCACTCTCTTCTGGCTTGTAGAGTTTCTGCCGGGAGATCTGCTGTCAGTCTGATGGGCTTCCCTTTGTGGGTAACCCGACCTTTCTCTCTGGCTGCCCTTAAGATTTTTTCCTTCATTTCAACTTTGGTGAATCTGGCAATTATGTGTCTTGGAGTTGCTCTTCTTGAGGAGTATCTTTGTGATGTTCTCTGTATTTCCTGAATTTGAATGTTGGCCTGCCCTACTAGGTTGGGGAAGTTCTCCTGGATGATATCCTGAAGAGTGTTTTCCAACTTGGTTCCATTTTCCCCCTCACTTTCAGGCACCCCAATCAGACGTAGATTTGGTCTTTTGACATAATCCCATACTTCTTGCAGGCTTTGTTCATTTCTTTTTCTTCTTTTTTCTTTTGGTTTCTCTTCTCGCTTCATTTCATTCATTTGATCCTCCATCGCTGATACTCTTTCTTCCAGTTGATCGAGTCGGTTACTGAAGCTTGTGCATTTGTCACGTATTTCTCGTGACATGGTTTTCATCTCTGTCATTTCGTTTATGACCTTCTCTGCATTAATTAGTCTAGCTGTCAATTCTTCCACTCTTTTTTCAAGATTTTTAGTTTCTTTGCGCTGGGTACGTAATTCCTCCTTTAGCTCTGAGAGGTTTGATGGACTGAAGCCTTCTTCTCTCATCTCGTCAAAATCATTCTCTGACCAGCTTTGATCCATTGCTGGCGATGGGCTGTGCTCCTTTGCAGGAGGAGATGCGCTCTTATTTTTTGAATTTCCAGCTTTTCTGCCCTGCTTTTTCCCCATCTTTGTGGTTTTATCTGTCTCTGGTCTTTGATGATGGTGACGTACTGATGGGGTTTTGATATAGGTTTCCTTCCTGTTTGATAGTTTTCCTTCTGACAGTCAGGACCCTCAGCTATAGGTCTGTTGGAGATTGCTTGAGGTCCACTCCAGACCCTGTTTGCCTGTGTATCAGCAGCAGAGGTTGCAGAAGATAGAATATTGCTGAACAGCGAGTGCACCTGTCTGATTCTTGCTTTGGAAGCTTCCTCTCAGGGGTGTACTCCACCCTGTGAGGTGTGGGGTGTCAGACTGCCCCTAGTGGGGGATGTCTCCCAGTTAGGCTACTCAGGGGTCAGTGACCCACTTGAGCAGGCAGACTGCCCCTTCTCAGATCTCAACCTCCGTGTTGGGAGATCCACTGCTCTCTTCAAAGCTGTCAGACAGAGTTGTTCGCATCTGGACAGGCCTCTGCTCCTTTAGCTGAGCCCTGTCCCCAGAGGCGGAGTCTGCAGAGACTGGCAGGTTTCCTTGAGCTGCTGTGAGCTCCACCCAGTTCGAGCTTCCCAGCGGCTTTATTTACCTACTTAAGCCTCAGCGATGGCGGGCACCCCTCCCCCAGCCTCGCTGCTGCCTTGCGGTTAGATTGCCGCAGACTGCTGTGTTAGCAAGGAGGGAGGCTCCGTGGGCGTGGGACCCTCCCGGCCAGGTGTGGGATATAATCTCCGGTGTGCCGGTGTTACAGCGCAGTATTGGGGTGGGAGTTACCCGATTTTCCAGGTGTTGTGTGTCTCAGTTCCCCTGGCTAGGAAAAGGGACTCCCTTCCCCCTCGCGCTTCCCAGGTGAGGCGATGCCTCGCCCTGCTTCAGCTCTCGCTGGTCGGGCTGCAGCAGCTGACCAGCACTGATTGTCCGGCACTCCCGAGTGAGATGACCCCAGTACCTCAGTTGAAAATGCAGAAATCACCGGTCTTCTGTGTCGCTCGCGCTGGGAGATGGAGACTGAAGCTGTTCCTATTCGGCCATCTTGCTCCGCCCCCCGATTTGTTTTGTTTTGTTTTGTTTTTGGAGATGGAATTTTGCTCTTGTTGCCCAAGCTGGAGTGTGATGGCATGATCTTGGCTCACCGCAACCTCCACCTCCCAGGTTCAAGCAATTCTCCTGCCTCAGCCTCCTGAGTAGCTGGGATTACAGTCATGTGCCACCACACATGGCTAATTTTGTATTTTTAGTAGAGCCGGGGTTTCTCCATTTTGGTCAGGCTGGTCTCGAACTCCCAAGCTCAGGTGATCCGCCCCCCTCGTCCTCCCAAAATGCTGGGATTACAGGCGTGAGCCACCATGCCTGGCCACAATTCACTTTTTCTTTTTTCTTGTTATGTAATAACTTATCTCTACTTCTTGTGGGTACTTTTAGAATCACTTTCATATCAGCTTTGTGGTATAATTTGAAACAGGGGTATTCAATCTTTTGGCTTCCCTGAGCCACATTGAAAGAAAAATATTTGTCTTGGGACACACATAAAATACACTAACACTAACAATAGCTGATGGGCTTTTAAAAAATCACCAAAAAAATTCATAATATTTTAAGAAAGTTTACAAATTTGTGTTGGACTATATTCAAAGCCATCCTGGGCTGCATGCAGTGGGGCCGCAGGTTGGATAAGCTCGATTTAAGATTTATGGTTTCACACTAAACACAATGGAAGACAATGCAAGGACTGTGAGAGACCACTTAACTGCAATACATAATTTACTGCAGAGACCAGTTGCTCACGGAGATGATTAGTGTCACATGGCATGTTAAGCAAATACAACACTGGAGCTGACTGCAACAGCAACAAGATGTGACTACAAAATTATCACAGTAGTATGGTATGTGCTACAGTTAATTTTACGCAGTTATTACATAATACTGCATCTTTATGTTTGTTTATATTTCTCTCAACTGCAAATGGCACCATATATGGTGTATAAGTGTTTGTATGCCTATGTTCTTATAAATTTTAACTTTTCATAATACATTTGTGTATACTTTATAATAGCAGGTGGTACAATAGACTAGTATATATATTATATTTATATATTTATATTTATAAATATAAATAAATAATACATAATATATTCGTAAATATATAAATATACATTTATAGAGTTATATGTAATATATATTCACAAATATATAAGTATTTATATATTTATATAAGCATTTATATAAAAATATAAGTATCTTAATATATAAATTTATATATTTATGTATTTATATGTAAGTATTTATATATTTATAAATATATATTTATATATTTACATATTTATAAATATATTATGTGTTATTTATATTTATATAAAATATACATATATATATATGGAGAGAGGGAGACCCTTGCTCTGTTGCTGAGACTGGAGTACAGTGATGTGATTATGACTTGCTATAGCCTTGAATTCCTGGGCTCAAGAGATTCTCCCACCTCAGCCTCCTAAGTAACTAGGACTACAGGTACATGCTGCCATGCTTGGCTAATTTTTAATTTGTTTTTTTGTGTATGTGTGTGTGTGTTTTAGAGACAAGATCTCGCTATGTTGCCCGGGCTGGTCTTGAACTCCTGGACTCAAGCAATCCTCCCACCTCAGCCTCCCAAAGTGCCAGCATTACAGGCATGAGCTACTGCACCTGGCCATACATATATTTTATGCATTCATGACATATAAAACTTTTTCTCTGTTTTTAGGGGGGTATTTCTATGCTACATGGTTTGCCTGCATGTTTTTTCAAATTGTCACAAATCAATTAAAACATTTCCAATATATTAACACTTACTGAAAAAAATCTGCAAAAAACTGGACTCATGCATTTTAAACTCATGTTGTTCAAAGGTCAACTGTATATGGAACCCTAGATGAGGAAAGCTTTAGTGATAGAGAGCAGGTCAATGGTTGTTAGAGGGTGGGGTTGTGGGGAGAGGATTGATTGCATAAAGGCACAAGGGAATGAAAATATTTTCTACTGTGATCATAGTGTGATTACATAAATTCAAGTACCTGTGAAATCACTTTAAATTACACACTTAAAATTGGTGAATTTTATTTTATGTAAATATACCTCTCTAACAATTTTTTTAAATTAAAGTAACATAAATTTAAAAACAAACAAAAATAAAATAATTTATCACCAGCAGACTGTGTATGAAAAGTGTATATAAAAAGAGGTTTTGTAGACAAAAGCAGAGGTTCTTCAGAAAAAAAAAATATATCATATGGAAACATAGAAGATGAAATTAGTTAATAAAGTTAGAGTTCTAAGGTTTTTATATTTTTCAGAAAATGTAAAAGTGGTCATTTGTATTAAAATTTATGAGTTGAGAATACATACTGTAACTTTAAGATAACCATGCAAAGAATAGCAAAATAATGTACTAGCTAAACAATGAGGAGGAGATGAGATAGCAAAAGTAATGGATTAATAAAGAGAAGACAAGAAAGGAGAGGAAGAGGAACAGGGACAAATGAGACAAACAGAAAAAAGAGAAAGATGGTAGATTTAAACACAAATACATCGGTAGTTACATCAGCTGTAAATGGACGGAATACTCTAATTAAAAGACAAACTTTGCAGACCAGATAAAAATGTAACTATATGCAAATTAGCAAATGACTGATGTTAAATAGATTCACAGAAAGAAGAATCAAGAGATGGAAAACTTTGTATAAGGCAAACACGAATCAAGTCTAGCTATATTAATATAAGATAAATGCAAAGAGCATTACTGAAGATTGAAAAGGAGTATTTTATAATGACATAAGGGTCAAATTACTAGAAATACATAGCAATTCCAAATTGGACTACACAAACGAACTTGCTTTAAAGCAAAACTTGACAACTAAAAGGAGACATAGACACAGTCATAATCACAATTGGAGATTTTAATACCTCTTGCATAGCAACTGATAAAATAAATAGGCAAAAATAAGTAAGGATATAGATTAAACAATTGCATTAACAAAAATAACTTAATTCATGTGTAGAGAAAACTGCAGAATACGGTTTTCTTTTTTGAGATTTAAGATAAAGTTTAATACATATTAGGGTATTTCGGCACAGTTGATTTGTTCATATTTGTTTATAATAGCTTTCTTAAGATGTAATTCATAAACCATAAAGTTCACCCTTTTAAAGTGCACAATTCAGTGGTTTTTAATATACTTACAAAGTTTTGCAAGCATCGCCACTATCTAGTTTCAAAACGTTTTCATTACCTCAAAAAAAAAACAATCCCATACTATTAGCAGTCACATCCCATTCTACCTTCCTCCATGCCCTAGCAAACCCTAATCTACTTTATTCCTTAAGAATGTGCCTCAGAATATAGTTTTCAAATGCATATTAAATGTTTACAAATATTGATCATATTCTGATTTATAAACTGAATTTTAACAGATTTCAAATAATTAAATTCTAGAAATATATTCCCTGAGCTTGGTGAAATTGTTAGAAATCAGTAACAAAAAAAAAAAAAAAAAAAAAAAAACTTTAAAAGTTATCTAAAGGCCGGGCGCTGTGGCTCATGCCTGTAATCCCAGCACTTTGGGAGGCCGAGGAGGGTAGATCACGAGGTCAGGAGATCGAGACCATCCTGGCTAATAAGGTGAAACCCTGTCTCTACTAAAACTACAAAAAAAAAAAAAAAAAAAAAAAAAAAAAAAGTTATCCAAATAAAGGAATACAATTTAAAGAAATCTCATGGTAATTTTTTAAAGTCCTCACTGAAATTACAATGAAATTCATCAAAACAAAGTGTGAAATGAAGCTAAAGCTACACTTAGAGAGAAAATTGTAGTCTTAAACACAAATATAGGAAAAGAAAACAGGGCCAGGTGTAGTGGCTCACACTTGTAATACCAGCACTTTGGGAAGCTGAAGTGGAAAGATCACTTGAGGTCAAAAGTTTGAGACCAGTCTACCACAAAGCAAAAATAAAAATAAAGAAAGAAATAAACTGGGCATGGTTGCACATACCTGTGGTCCTATAACTCGGGAGGCTGAGGTGGGAGACTCTCTTGAACTTCGGAGTTTGAGGCTGCAGTGAGCTATGATTGGGCCACTGCACTCTAACCTGGGTGACAGAGTGAGACCCTGTTGAAAAAAAAAAAAAAGAAGAAGCTGCAAATTAATTATCTAAGTATCCATCTCAAGAAGTTAGAAAAAGAGCAGCAAAGTATACCCAATGAAAGAACAAAGACAAATTAAAAGTTAGAAAGACATAAATGAAAGCCAGGCACAGTGGCTTATGCCTGTAGTCCCAGCTATTTGAGAGGCTGAGGTGGGAGAATTGCTTGAGTCCAGGAGTTTGAGGCCAGCCTGAGCAACAAAACAGGACATCATCTCTAAAAATAAATAAATAATAAAAATTGAACAATTTTTAAAAAGAAAGATGTAAATCAATGAAATAGAAAATAAATGTACACTAGAGAAAAATTAACAAAGTCAAAAGTTAGTTCTTTGAAAAGAACAATATACTCATATACCTCCACTACAACTAATTAAGAACAAGAGAGAAAGGTAGAAGGTGCAGATTATGAATATCAGAAAGTATGAAAAGTAACATTAAAATGAAAGGATATTATAAACAACTTTTTACCAATAAAATTGAACATGTCAATAGGGGAAATTCCTAGAAAAACACAACCATAACTGACCCAAAAAGAAATAGGAAATTTGATTAGTCCTAAATTTATCAAAGAAATGGCTTCAGTAATTAAAAATCTTCAATAATTTAAGGAAGAAACAATACCAATCATTAAACAAACTCTTACAGAAAACAGAAAATGATATAATTCTTCCCAACTTATTTATGAGGCCCCTATGATCTGATACCAAACCCTGGCAAACACATAATGAGAAAGTAAAATTATAGACCAGTTTCTTTCATGAACATAGGTGCTGAAATCCTAAACAAAATATTAGCCAATCAAAATCAGCAATAAATTGAAAAGAGAATACAACATAATTATTTTGGGGTTATTCCAGAAATGCAAGGTTGGTTTAGCACAATAAAATCGATAAATGTAATTCTCTATATTAACAAAACAAAAGAGAAAATATTATAATCATCAAAATAAAGGTACTAAAAGCTTTTGATAAAATTCAAAATGCATTCGTATTAGAAACTCTTAACATTCTAGGATAGAACGAAACTTCCTTAATCTGATAAAGAGCATCTGTAATAAATGAATGAATGAATAAGCCTACAACAAACATCATACTTAATGGTAAAAGCCTCTCTTAGATGAAGAATGAGGGAAGGATGTACACTATCTTTTACTCAGCATTGTGCTAAGGATATTGACTGTTGCAATAAGGAAAGAAAAATATAAATTACATAAAGATTAGAAAAGAAGATACATTATTGTTCTTTATAGACAACATAACTGTGTGCTTAAAAATCCAAAAGAATCTAGAAACACTGTTAAAATTTGAAAATGAATTTGGATATCGTTTTTAAATTTTTGCGTACAAGGCAATATCTTTGCATACAAGGCAATATAAAAATCAATTGTTTTTCTATATTCTAGCAACAAACCATTGAAAACAAAAATTTAAAAACATTTATCATAGTATTAGAAAACATCAAACCCCTAAAAATAAATCGAATAAGGCCATACATGTCTTCTACACTGAAAATTACAAAACTTTATAGAAAGAAAGTAAAGAAGACCTAAGAAAAATGTGTTGTGAACTGAATTAAAACAAAATGCAACATATCAAAATGCTCACAGATTGGACATTTTAACTTTATAAGAAGTAAATTCTCCCCCAGTTGACCTATAGATTCAATATAATCTCAATCAAATACCAGAATTTGGTTTTGGTTTGTTATTGTTAGAAATTGACAAGCTGATTTTAAGCCATATTTGGCAATGCAAAGAGCAAAGAATAGCAAAAACACAAACAAAAACAAAAATCCTTGAAAAAGAAGAGAGGTACAAAAAGGCAGCCCCCTTGCTTGAGGAGCTATCCGTATTCCAGAGCTCCTCAAGGGATTGCCATGAGGCTAGACTTTAGCCAAACATAAAGCCTTCTGTTGTGAGACAGTTTTTCCTAGCACTTTCACATTTCTGTGCACCTTGCCAACCAGAGGCATTGCGGCAATGTTCTGCACCTTCCTTTCTAGGATGTTTGTATAGTGAACAGCCTTGGAAGATAAAAATAGCATCTCCCTGGAACAAAGGGCAGGTTTACTACCCAGTGGAAGAAAAACTGACATATCCTTCCAGGGCAATGTTCAGACAGGTTACTACCCATTGTAAAAGACTCAGGTTCCCTAAGGTCAGGTTCCTCTCCTCTAACATAACCCACTACTTGTGCAAGACATTACCTGGCCATCTTTGCATCACTTTAGGGAAACAGCCTCAGGGAGCTGGTGCAAATGCTGATACTCTGGCTTCTGCTATTGCTGTTGGTGCTAAAACACTTTATTTGTGACCCAAGAGACTGCCAGCATCCATGAAACTGTGCCAGGCTAATTTGTTAGTTTGCAAGCAAGGCAAAATCTTGGACCCTTCACAGTTCTTCACAACTTTTCCGACGGAGCCTGCTTCACTTATTCTCTCACAGGTTTCAATGGACAGTTCTCCCTAAATAAATCACTTGCGTAAAAATCCCCAGCTCAGGCTCTGCTTCTAGGGAACCCATCCTAAAACAACACAGCTGTAGAGTTATGATTTGTGCAATTTTCTATGTGTACACAATACTTATATTTTTTAATAAGGCTTTTGTTTCTTTGTTTTTTGAGGCCCTTTGTCATTCAGGCTGGAATACAGTGGTGCAATCATAGCTCACTGTAGCCTCAAACTCCTAGTCTCAAGCGATCCTCCTGCCTCAACCTCTCAAGTAGCTGGGACTATAGTTATACACCACCATGCCTGCTAATATTATAATTATTTATTTGTAGAGACAGGGTCTTGCTATGTTGCCCAGGCTGATCTTGAACTCCTGTATTTAAGTGATCCTTCCACCTTGGCCTTCCAGAGTGCTGGGATTACATGAGTGAGCCAGCGTACCTGGCCTAAAAAATAGTTTACATAACTATGCAAAGTAACTGTGGCTAGAATGTGGAGCATGGATTAGAGGAGGAAGGCATTGGAGTAAAAAAGACCAGTTAAATACTACTACTAAAAAAGAGAAAAAAGAGTAACCAGCTAATAATCCCCCTTAAAAAGTTATTACAAGAGTCTAGATTAGAGATAACTAAAAGTTGACCTAAGGTAGTGGCATGTTAACAGGGATAAAAGGGCAGATTCAAAAGATATTTAAATAGTAGAATGTAGTCGTAATATGCAAAATATTTAGCAACAAGTGCGGCCGCTGTACTGCACAGATATCACCGGATACAATGAATACCGGCTATAAACAACTGCTTTGACAGAACTGATGCCTACAGGCAGAATGTCACCAAGCCTCATAAAATGGATAGGACTTGATAGCCAGTTGAACCCAATGGATGAGAAACAAATTGAGATACTTCCAAAGTTTTCAAGCTCGGAGGACACAGAGAATAATGGTGCCTTTAACTGATACGAGTAACATCATTTTTATTCACATAATCTCAATTATTTCGTTCCAGCTTGAATGACTCCCAAATCTATCCAGCTATTCTGAAAATCAGAAAATTGTCTGAATATCTTATTCCACACACACAATTTAGAATGAGATGTGTTTTTCATTTTAAAAATATTTTCAAAATCACACCAATTAGAAGCCATAAAGAAAGGAATGTAGACCAATAAAGTAAGCCAGCCTGACAGATGATGTATCACTTTTAATCACACAGCACATGCGGCTGCCAATTGCTATTTTTTTCTCTTAAAACACACTTTACAAATCATTTGGCTTTTTCACAAATCTTCCTAAGGTAGCCGAAAAGCAGCTGGATTTTATGGAGTGAGACTCTGAATTGCTAATTCACAGTCTTTTAACATATATCCCCTTTTAATGCAAACAGCTCAGAATGAACACTCCTTAAACGATTAAAAACCCATGGCTTTCCATCTTCCCTTCCGTGTAATTACCAGTATCTTTTAAGGAGGAAAGTGTGTTTTCTGTTCATTAATGGTAATACTACCTAGGCAGACCAATCAGCAAGTCCATGATCCCGCAGTCACTGTGGAAGCCAAATTACCCTCTCTACCAGGACAAAATCAATTAACACCACTAGGGATGTCATTATTGTCACATTATGTCACCCGATAGTCTCCAGGGCCTATAAGTGATTTAAATTTTTTCTTTTTTTTTTTTTAACTGCTATGATGCTAGTGTGCCTGTGTGGTATGGGGAGGAGGAATAAACTTCACATTGACAAGGGAGATTTCTATTATACAGAAATTAATTTTACAACATAGAAAAATGATAGCCACTGTTTTAGGTCTTTGGGAGAAAAATGGTTATACACTAGGATAATTCTGAAGCCTAAATGATTTCTCATACCAAAGAGTATTTGAAAGCTTTGCTTAAACAAAAGCCACATTGGCTGGAGTCATGAGGTACTTTCATCAATGCAGAGTAAGCCAGGGGATGGAAATCAATCAAACCACGGAAAGCTACACAACAGTTGTAAGTCCAAGAGTCCAAAGTTGTGATCTCTCTTCTAATAAAATCAACTTGCTTCCCTTCATGATAAGTCGTGTAATTCTAGTTTTGCAAAGTTAGACACTTGATGTGTCAGAAAAGAGGTTGAAATGCCATGAGTGTATCTGGCAAAACCAGGTCTCATCTGGGAAGACTAGAATTCATGCTTGGAATTCCGAGGACACATAACAGCAGAGGGTATGATAGTTTGCACTCGAACTATTCCCTGTGCTTAATCTGTGGATTGGTTAGGCTCAGTAGCCAGACACTTGGAAGAAAACCACATTTGATATCAGTATCTTCCGACAGTTGTCTTTTTCTTCTCCATTTTTTTTAACTTCTCATTACTACCAGTGAATATTAAATGAGATCTGGATTCAGAGTCGTTTTCGTTATTGTAGTTGCTGTTAAAAAAAATTAAAAATTCCCAAGTAAATTAAGCAGAATGTTTTTAAATGGCAGGTTTCCTTTTTAAAAAGTAGACCCAACTTCTGTATTTTGGCCTCCATCAGGGGGTATTTAATTAAGTCTATTCTGTCTAACATGATCTGATGTCATTGTACAAGGATATGTTCTTTGTTAGCAGCACTCTTAGTTTCAGTCTCCTCTGTGTATTTGAAACCATGGTAACAGAGCAGTAAGCTAAAGCCAATGAGATAATGAGATATTCTCATTGTAATTGTGTTTCATGAGGGCACAAGATCCCACGGGTGGTATCTGACTGTCTTACAACTGCTAACAGAATTTAAGAAGCAGACATATATTAGCATGGTACCGTTTTCCATAACAACCATGTAAACACTTGTGACATGGCATTTTTAGCTGTTTCCAGCACATAAAAGTGTGTACTGTGCATTTATGTCACAAAAGCCACACAATTAATGAATATCAATATTTAAAAATCCTTAGAACTTCAAGGAACTTCAGATTTGAAATGCACCAAGCAGGCTGTGGGGATGCTGTTTTGCATTATAATTATGAGCTGGGCTATGGTTGATGAGGGGAGGAATCCATCAAAGCAAAGAAAAAGAGAGCAAGTAGCCCTTTTTCACCTCCCAAACACCCCACATGCACCTCCTAAAGGAGGGACAAAACTAACCCTAAGCAAGGTTCCCTGCATTTTTATGAGGAAAGCCAAGGTGGGGGTTTCTAAAAGCATTTTACCTTTAAAAGAGAGAGAGAGAGAGAAAAAAAAACATTTGCGGAATAAAACCAAAATATTTACAAGCCATCTTTTCTTCTGAACTGAAATCAGAAAGGGAACACCTCACTTTTGAGTTTTTTCTCTTCTGTCACTGTTTGAAGTTTCCCCACAGTTTTCATTTGAGTTGCAGATTTTATGCACAAGTCACTGGATCCATGTTCTCCATCCTGATGAGGTTGCCCTAACAGGGATTGTGTCTTTTAATAAATAATTTAAAACTAAAAAGAGAAAGCACAATATAGAACGACTGGTGATTTAAGCAGGGTTAAGATTCATACGCTCTTGTATCACCAAGGCTTTCCACCAGGAGGACTGCTTTAGAAAATAACTGACCTGAAAATGCGCATTTTTTCAGGTTTGCGGAGTTGATAGCTTCTAGGACAGAGGTGATCCAATTCACAGGAATGATATGGGCAAGGATTCTGTTCGCTTTTCACTTTTCAGACAAGGGATCACTCTGGTTTTTAAAATGTGGTGGTGCCATTTCTAAAACGTTTTGGCATAGGGAGCTAAATCGATATGAAAGCCATCTTGATAGAGCAGGGGAGTTGGTTTTCTTGAAAGTCATTCAAGTGTCTACTGTTTTGGGGGAGAGTTCTCATTCACGATGTCAGTAGTGGCACATTCATCACTAAATGTCACTTAAAGACAAGCAGTTCTTTCTTCTGCTGTGTATGTGAGATATATACATGCGTGTAGTTGGGAAATAAAATCCATGCCCTAAGTGGGTGCACAGAAAGAACATGCCACAGGGTTGGAAAACATGGTCTTCATCTCTGTGAGATAAGGGTGGCCTCATCACTCATGGCTGCTGTAGCAAAACATAACTACAAGTGCATAATGGGGCCACCCCTCCTGAGGGAAGATAACTTCTATATCTGAGCTGTCATGACCCATTAGGTCCTCACACTGCCTATTCTTGGATGTGTCTCTCAGCCAGCCCTTTATTTCTACATCTGAAAGGGGGAGACCTCATTCTTCTTTAAAACCTCTCCTTGTTCCTGACAAATAGGTAATGGCTGTCAGGTTTGAAGGCTCCCCTGGGCGCCATGTTGAGATGTTCAGTGAGAGCTAGGGTTGACAACATTTGCAAGACTTTAAGTATATAAATATATAAATAATTGCAAAATGGCTTTACTTGTGCAGGCTTTGAAATGGGTTACTCTATTTTATTCTAGATGAGTTCTTTATCCACTTAAGCCCAGGCTAATCCTAATGTTAGAGATGCAACAAGAATAAGGAATTGAGTGTGTTTTCATAATATTGGAATCACAAAAGTGTCACTTATAAAACTGATTTGGTAATGTACTTTCTCCAATTTGAAGCCTTCCAATGCCATAATTTAGCCTGAGAATAGCAGATGTCCACAGAAGTTGGTTCTATTGTGTTTAAATGATAGCCAGAAGCCGGCATTGATTTTTTTTCTCCCCTCCTATATCCCCTGCCTTCTACCCTGACAGGAGCCGACATTTCTAGGTTAAAAAACGTGGGTAGGAGCGGGTGTGCTTGTGCGGAGGGGCTAACAAAATCTGCATTTTACAAAGTGGAGGGAAGCAGGCAGAATGACGCAAAGGAGGGACTCGCGGTTCCCAGGTGCTGCGGTTCCCAGGTGAAAAGCAGGGTGAAATGGCTTTAGAGAAACAGGGATGAAGGGATTAGGTGGGCAGAAGGCAGTAATTGATTGCATGTAGGTAACAGCAGCAAAATGCCTGCCTTTGGTTACTTAGGCTGGGACCAGCACCTTTCCACATCCACACCACGGAATTTCAGAGGCTGGGAGTGCTGTAGGTAGGGCAACCACCCGGCTCCCTGAGTGGAGAGAACCTGCTGTCTTGGCGGAATACGCCTCCTGAAAAAAAGCCATCTCCACGGACAGAGGTCATGGTGCAGAGACGAGCTTCCTCCCGGGCCAGAACAATGCCAGCCCTCGGTGGGGTAGGGCAGAGGTGGGAGCAAGAACACGGGGGTTTTGAGGTCGGGCATATCTGCCTCTGGATCCTGGTTTCTCCGATTAAAAGCTGGGTAATGCTCACTTGTCAAAACATAAACGCATAAATAATGCCTGCTTTACAATGCTGTGGTAAGAATTATATGAAATTATATAGGGAGCATCTATGTGGATCTTTTTTCCTCCTAGTCACGAAAAAAAGATAGTAGGTTACATAGAGTTGCTATGTAGATCAAACTAGAAAATGTATAATAAGGACCTTGGGAATGATAAAATACACCATAAGTGGTAATTAAAATAATATTTAAACATATTAAATTCAGCATATATGCAAATAAGTATATTTACAAATATAAATGCTGAGCATTTATATTTCTAATTTCAATCTTCTACCTTTTAATTTTAAAAAAAGATTAAAAGAATGAAACATAAATAAACAAAACTTCACTTTCTAAACAATGATCACTTAGAAGAATAGCCTTGGTATTCTTTTAGTCACCCTCCTTTGAGTCCATCACTGGGGGTGCAGTGATGGGAGTTGCAGATATTTTGCCTGGTTCAAAGTTCTTGGGAAGGCTGAAGGCAAATAGTGACAGAAAAGGGATGGGTGTTGGGTCTCAAACTCAAAGCATACTTCAGTGATTAGTCTAAAAGGCCACACTTTTTGATGCGGGATGATCTGACAAAAACTATTATGCATGGGGTACACTTACCCAATTTTAGAATGAAAAATATGCTTTTAAAAAGTCATGTCAAAATATGCTTCTAAGCTGTTAGAATTTCTCCTGGAAAAATATAGGGGCTTCTTATGTGTCGTGAATGAGAAGCTTTGCCAGAACTACCCCCAAAGGCTTCCACCTTCTCTCTATCAGTGACAGACAGGTGAGAGCCTTGGCAGATTTACACATTTAGAGAATAGGCAAAGAATTGACGAAAGCCCAAAACCCTCTGCCCTTTCCCTGGCTCTGCCTGAAATCCCCCATTAATAATTTATTTGGCCCATAGGGACATTAACAGTTGCTAAAGAGAAAACCAGGACCCTTAACACAGTACCTACCCACTACAGTTCAGGTTGAGTAAGTTTATCAAATACTTCCTGTCACCTAGCAAGATCTGGAACTGAGATACAGGAAAACTACAGCTGGAATTGGGAAAACAGAGTCTGACCCAGGAAGGCAACACTAGTATGGTGCTCAGTACAAGCATGTGAAGGATTATGTTTGATTACCAAAGGAGGACAGAAAGAAAGTCACCTAAGTGTACTTCCCAATTGCATCCTATTTTGCCCTCACCCATTCTTACATCAAGGAACTAAACTCTTTGACCATCCTGCAAAGATATTCCAACTCCATTTAAGGATAATGTACATGTCACTCTGTAATTATTCTTTCCCCAAAAAAACAAGTCTGTCTGGCAGAAATAGTCACGAACTATGGCTTGCCAACAGCCTTTCAGACTGTGAACATTAAAAATTGTTTCCTTAAGCCCATAGCTTTTGTCATTGAGGAACCACAGTGAGACAGAGCCAACATGATGAGGACTTATTGCTCACCTGAATACATTCTGGGAGGACTGGAAGGACCTACCAGGTCAGGTGAGTTTCTCTCTTTCTGAGCAGGGGTAGGATATAGGTAGTGCCTAAATATACTTTTTAGATTGGCCTTCCTCATAGATCATAGGCTACTCTAGGGCAATAAGGGTGTCCAATTTGTTCATTGTTGTGTCCTCAGCAACTAGCACACTCCTGAGCACAAAGTAGGTGCTCAGTTTGCTAAATGAATTAACAAAGGAATCAGCTGGTGTCTTGCCTTACACACCTCTTGTTTTCTCCTCTTTCTTTTGCAGCTCCAAGTCAAGGTCTACTATTTTTTTGCTACTTTTGTATCCTTCTATTTCTCCATTCTTACAGTCCCCACCACTATCTTGTCTTTGTTTTTTCCTTTTTTTAAAAAATTGAGATGGAGTCTTGCTCTGTCACCCAGGCTGAAGGGCAGTGGTGCAATCTCCGCTCACTGCAACCTCTGCCTCCTGGGTTCAAGCAATTATCCTGCCTCAACCTCCTGAGTAACTGGGACTACAGGTGCATGCCACCATGCCTAGCTAGTTTTTTGGGTATTTATAATAGAGATGGGGTTTCACTGTGTTGCCCACGCTGGTCTCGAACTTCCAAGCTCAGGCAATCTGCCCACCTCGGTCTCCCAAAGTTCTAGGATTACAGGTGTGAGCCACTGCACCTGGCCTATCTTGTCTTTTATTGTCTCTGCTGGGTCTAAACCCTCAGGTTCAAAGTGCCTACTTCCAGATAAGAAACTGTATGTGGAGTATGTGAGCCCACACTGTTGCCTTGCTTCGGACCAACTAACATTTCCACTCCAACCCTACTCTCAGGCCATGGGACTGAAAGCATCACACACATGCAACTGATTACAGCAGAACACACCGTATGCCACATCCATCTTGTGAAACTTCAAGTCTAGCCAGCTACAACAACCTAGGAGATTACTGTGGCAAAGAAAATTATTTTCTTTAAGTGAAGACTGGTTGACCACCACAGTGTGGTCAAAAATAACTAATTCCCCCGACTCTTAAGAAGCACTAACTCAAATGTGACAGGAACTTGTGCTCACACTCAGCCCACCCAGTCATTTTCCTGCTTCTGGCATGGCCCCTGCAGAAATGGGGCTCTCCACGGTGCCTATCAAATGAAAAGGGACTTGAAAATTCACAATCCTGCTCTCCTGAATTCCTTCATCAATGCTGTGATAAAAAATATGAGTGTCCTATGTTGGAAAACCCACTAAAAGAAAATTTGAGAAAAATGCTTCCTTTTTAACGTTCAAAATTAAATTTGTAAAAATAATGTTTGTTCCAGATCCAGGGAGTAGAATAGACTAACATTCAAAATGGAATGCATTATTAGTGACTCTCAAGACAGTAACTGAAGACACAGCTTAATCTTCATGGTTTGTTTGAGATAAAGACAAAATTCTTGGGGAGAGAAAAGGAAAATTTTACAATTTATTTCTTAATGTACAAACTTTGAAAAATTGAAGAAATCAAGAACTTCACAAATATTGAATTAGATTTTTCTGTTCACGCTTGATTTTTTTAAAAAAACAAAATTCAGGGATAATTTTTACTTAGTGCAAGATATTTAGTATTTTTTGAAACATAAAATCTAGTCAATTAACTAATATGAATTTTGAAACTGAAATTGTTCAATAGCCAAATATTTTTAAATTGGGTGCTGAAGAAATGCTTACTTAAATGATAAAAGACTGAAAACCTGCTAGGATTTACAGAGACATTTCAGGTTATCCTAGAAGAGATTTCTAGTCTCAGTGTTACGAGCTTGTCTTGGGCATTTTACAGTCATCTTGTGAAGAACTGACTATAAGTAGATTGCTTCTTACAACTCTGATTCTTAATACATCTTGAAGAAAGAACATAAAATAGAAGCATATAATTTCTGCACAAAATGGGACATTAGAGTTCCTTTTGTCAAACACATTAATTCACACATGAGAGCAAAAATGGTTTGAAAAATCAAATGATGTGCCCAGGGTCATCCAGCTAATGACTGAACTCTATCTCAGGTTTCCTGACTTCAGTTCCAAGTAGGTTTAGAAATCACCATATTCAAAAAACATATATACAAGAAAACTTTTCACTCTAATTTGTAAAATAAATACATTAAAACATAAGTTAACACAATAAACATTTGCATTTCATTTTGCCATTTTCAAAGTTTATTCACAATATATTTTCATTTAATGTTTGGAATAATGTTGTAGAGTAGTTGATCTCTGTTGTATATTAGGAAAGGGAGGCTCAGAGAGGTGTAGGGACTTGTCCTATGAAACACAGCCAGAGCGTGCTAGAAGATGGTTCACCTTTGGGCAGAGCAGTTTTAGTGAACAAAGTGTGATGCCTGAACATTGTGGGCAAAAGTGAAAATTTAGCCAGAACTATGAGAAGTGATGAGAGTTATAATTGAAAAATAGGTGAGCTATGTGGTAGTAATAATTTTAAAAATGTCCCCACACCCCCCAAGCTTCCTGTCACTTGATTATTCAACCAACACTAATCTATATATGCTGTAAAGGGGCTTTGCAGATAGAATTAATCAGTCACTAATAAACTGAACTTAAAATAGGGAGAGTAGCGTCAATCATCCAGATGCATCCAATTTAATTATTGGAGCCTTTAAAAGAAGAAAGTGGCAGACAGAGATGAAGCAGAGGAAATGGGAGACAGAAGAGAGATCAGGGAGACTCAAAGTGTGAGAAGGACTCAACCTGCCATTGTTGGCTTTGAAGATGGAAGAAAGGATCATGAGACAAGGAATATAGGCAGCCTCTAGGAGCTGAGAACAGCTCCTTGATGACAGCCAGCAGGAGAACAAGATCTCAGTCCTATAGCCTTATGGAACTGAATTCTGCCAACAACTTGAATGGGCTTAGAAGCAGGTTCATGCCCAAGCTTTTATAAAGGAACACTGCCCTTCCAGCATCTTGATTTCAGCCTTGTGATATCCAAAGCAGAGCCAGCTGAGCCATACTATGCCAGAACTTCTGACCTCCAGAACTGTGAGACAATAAATGGGTATTGTTTTAAGCCACTAAATTTGTGGTAATTTGTTATGATGGCAGCACTAGGAAACTAATAGATCTGAAATTCTGTTTAACTTCTAGATTGTTTCAATTATTATGTTAGGAATTTGGGGCCCTTCACCTCTTTTCCTCCCCAGGGGTTCTTGCTGATAGTATATATGGTCAAGGAACCATGGAACAGGAAGTACTGCTTTAAAAATCTGGGGAAGAACCAACAATTCTCTGAAAGCAGGGTTCCTGCTAATCTCATATCCATGAATATGGTTTAGGCCTCCAGCCAACAGGAGCATCCCGTGTCCACCTTTCCTGAATCTAAGATGACTGGAACTGCAGCTCTTCAGAAGCTAAAGACAGAGGGCTGAAAATATGGCCATGGCCCTACCCAAGTATGCTGTCAATAAGGAGGTCACTATCCCAAGGGCAGGAGGGACTTGAGGCCATTTGAAGCACAGTGACAGCACCCACTGGTAAGAGGTGGCCCAATGAATGTTAGGCTCTTACCAATCAGATTAAGTGTTCCTGTTCCACTGAGAAAAAGTGAGTTTGAATAGGTGGGAGGAGTGTTGAAAGTTTATTCTATGAGCAAGGTTGCTATATGAGGAGAGTTATAAAGGACTCTCCCTACCATTTTACGATCCAAGTATTCATTTTGGGTGGGAAGAGAATGAGGAAAACTATGAATAAGTACCATTTGGAATACTATGTCTGAATTTGGCAGACTGAGTTTCTTTAGACACTAAATTCCAGATGCTTTTACAATAATTGTGATGACAGAAACAATCACTAGATATAAGAAAAGGAATAAAGAACTAGATCTTGCCCTATAAGTCTAGCATTTGATTCTCACATGTGTTTAAAATTTCTGACTGATATAAAAATGGGTCATTTGAAAAGAGTCCTTTAGGATAACAATATTCACTACTTTTGTCTCATGAATAAGAGAGAAGGGAAATTATGCTGAGTGATCTGAAGCTGTGATCATTGAAAGAGTAAGGTTAATGGCTACTTTAGACACATAGAGTTTGAAGAGTTCAGTCGTCAGAAAATTAGTCTGAGAGGTATTATGCTGGGTGCAAAAGTAAATTAGTCTGAGAGGTATTATGTTGAGTGCCATTGCTTTTAATGGCAAAACTGCCATTACTTTTGCAACTAATTAAAAGTAGTGGCAAAACTGCTATTCCAGTGAGGAGACTGAAGAGGACCTTGAATTCTGGGAGTAAGTAAGTTGTTTTAGGAAAAAACTTTCAAAGATATTGGGGCATGTAAGGTTATCTAGTAGCTGAGTGGTGTTTCAGTACAGATAGTTCCTGACTTATGATGTACTTAGTATGTTTCAACTTTATTATGATGCAAAAGTGACATGCATTCAGTAGAAACAGTATTTCAAGCACCCGTACAATCTTTCTGTTTTTCTCTTTCAGTACAGTATTCAATAAATTACATGAGATATTTAATACTTCATTATAAAATAGGCTTTGTGTTAGATATATTTGCCTAACTGTAGACTATTCTAAGTGTTCTGAGCACATTTAAGGTAGTCTAGGCTAAGCTATGATATTCAGTAGATTAGATGTGATAAATACATTTTTGACTTGTGATATTTTCAATGTATGATAGGGTTACATTCAGATAGATCAATCCCCATCAGGGAGTTATCTATGTAAGTATAAAGACTTACACTAAACAACTATTTACAGTGTTCTTAGCCCTGATATTTGCCCCTAGTTTGAGAATATAGTACAATGGCTACATCTCAAGCATACACTTGAGTTCACTCTTCCCTTGGCTTTCAAAAAGAATCTTAACTTCTCTCTGATTTATAAAGAGGATAGCATCACTTGGCCCTTATGCCTCCCTCTTCTTTGTACCTCTTAGGCATCCATGTTGAGATGTTGATTTCTGAGATGGTTAATTTTATGTGTCAATTTGGCTGGACCCCAGCGCCCAGATATTTTATCAAACATTATGCTGGATGTTTCTGTGAGGATGTTTTAGGTGAGGTTAACATTTAAATTGATGGGCTTTGGGTAAAGCAGATAGCCCTCCATAAATTGGGTGGGCCTCATCAATCAGTTGAAGGCCTGTACAGAACAAAAGACTGACCTCGCCTAAGCAAGAGGGAATTCTGCAGCAGATGGCCTTCAGACTTGAACTGTGGCATTGGCTCTTCTCTGGGTTTCCAGCTTGCTAGCCCACCCTGCAGATTTTAGTCACCAGACTCCATAATTGTGTAAGCCAATTCCTTAAGATAAATCTCTCTGTTTTTCTAGCTCTCTCTTTGTGTGTGTGTATATATATTATATAGATCATACATATAGAGAGAGACAGAGATATACATGTGTACATATATGGATATCTACATATCTATATCTATATATGTAGATAGATATGGATCCTATTGGTTCTATTTGGAAGAGTGTGTTCAACAACAGCTGCTACTGAGAGGTAGAGTAAGATGAGAATGGGAAATTGGCTGAGAGCTTTGGCAAGATATAGGCCCAATTTAGTGGAATACAGGAAGAAAGCCAAGATAAAGCAGGTTGGGTTGAAAAAAGTGGTGAGTAAGTAGAGACACCAATTATAGACAACTCTTTCTTTAAGTTTTGCTGGGATGAGAAGGTAATAAATGGAGAAGTATCTCAAGAGTGTAATGTTCCTTTTTGGTTTTTTGTTTGTTTGTTTGTTTGTTTTTAGATTAGTATGCCAATGAGGAATGATAAGATAGAGAAAGAGAGAGAGAGAGTTGATAATGCAAGACAGGCATGCAAACATAAAAATATCCAATATCAAAGTGTTTCAGAAAGTACATTAATATGTAATCATGAAAGGATAGTATTTGCTTGGCATCATCTCAGACAGAATGAAAATATAAGTATCTTTCAACTTTGTAATGATGTAAAAGTGATATTCATTCATCCAGAAGGTCTTCCTAATCTAAAAATGCAATATTTCACTGTCACTCTCACCCATGTCTTGAGTTCCTAGCCCTTTCCAAAAAGGTAGGTATAACAGCAAATATAGTATCACTTTTGCCATTCCTGAAGATGGCTTTTTAATTTAATGTTCCAGAGACAAAAAAGAAGAGCAGGGTGAGGTAGCGTCTCCAACATGCCCTAGAAGCTGTGCACTAGAATTCCAGTACCCAAACCCTCTCTTCTTCATCACACACCCTGTCAACTCCTGAAATGGAAATGAAATGACAAACACAAGAGACTGATTGCTTGCCAAAGTCTTTATCCCATCAAAAACTTGAGGGCATGAGTAACATGGAGAAAAACTACTCCACAATATACCACTCACATCGACACAAGGTCTGAAATCTGAGAATTTCTTTCTGAATTTTCTTTGCCCAGATCGAAAAATGATGAGAAAATTGTAGGCTGACTGCTGTAGAGTAAAAGGCTCCACTGATCCCCACATAGGTGGCCAAGGGTTAGGTGGAGTATGCATTTTCTTGCATTTGATGAATAAATAAATGTCCAGCTTTTGCTGTCTTTGTGATATAGGAGAATTCTGGTATAATTTGTGGAAAATTAGAACTATTATTAGAGACAAGACATTTTAAAAAGCCATTGCCTTTGTTCCCTTGAAATGAGTGACACTGGTTAGCAAGATTATTCCATTTGAAATAATTAGGTTTCTGGTTCCTGTAATTTAGGTCTTACTTGTTGCTGTAAATTATCTAAATTGTTATATATATATATATATATATATATATATATATATATATATATATGTCATGTCAATATGACTAAACATTTTAAACATTATATTCAAAGATTATGTTTATTTTCTAATAAGAAAAAAATGAATATATTTCTAATATTTCTAATATACCTTTGACAAAAATTAAAAGAACATTTACATAATTTTTTTACTGTAAGATACTGCTAATATCACACTTTGGTAAGGTTATAACATATTTAAACTCTTGTGTGCTTGAATTTTCATCTTGTCAAAGAGATTTTCAAAGATCATCCAACATACTATTAAATCACTTTAATATTTGGAGGACAGAGATGCTTTCATCCATAGTGGTAGTGTCCCTTGTTATAACCTTTCAGATCTTACTAAATCCAGTTTTGACAGTAGGGAATTAATCTGATTCCATTATTTATCCATTAAAAGGAAAGTACTAATTCCTTTCACTGAAGTTAAGCATAAGACATTTTTTATTATATTTCATTACAATCCAGTTGAGTCCTGGGACACTGCTAGTCCACTGATGGGTTTCTAATGTTATTATTAATTTAATAATAACTTTTATTGAGCACTCATTCCTTATTCCATTCTAGGCACTAAACTGCATACTTTACATACATTACTTTGTTAAATCTTCTAAACAACCACATGAAGTAAGTACTATTTGTGTCTCAAATTTACATATTAAGAAAGGAGGTTCAGAAAGGTTGTGTAATTTGATCAAGATCACACAGTTTGTTATTTGAGCAAGAATTGCATCTAGGGCCTATCTAAGGCCATATAATTATATATTGAAATAGAGAAGTTCTCTATCCCAAACCTGATAACACTGGAGCATAATCTTACTAGATGATAAAACCTATTCATTTTAGCCACTCAATCTCTAACAATTTGCTGACATAAGGGGTGCTTATGGCCACTTCCTATGGTATTCTTCATTGTTCTTTATTGTTCAAGGGTGGAATAGGGTCAGCATGTAACTCACTGCAGATGTGCAGGTGAGTAGGTAACAGTCGCTCATCCATCCAATCATCTGCTGTTTAGTAATAGCTATCTAGTATTTACTAAGCATCACCTTGTACCGGGGACTGTGCTAGAATGAGGAACAGAACAGACATGGGCCTCATCCTCAATAGAGCTTTCTATCAAATGGATGAAGTCCACATTAAACCACAAATAAGTGAATATAGTAAGTACTTTAAAAGGGAAAAAAAAGCTGATATCTATGAAAGACAACCAGTACTTGGTTATTCCATATTAGAGGATCAGGGGAAGCCTCTACAAAGAAGGGGCATTTGAACTAAAACCATTATAGGCATTCCCCCAAAGAGATACAGATGAATAGACTCTGTGTAATTCACTCATTCAATAACATTTGTGGAAAATTTATTACGTGCAAAGCACTGTGCTAGCTTCAAGAATGGCATCAGTTAACAAGTGAGAAATGATTCAAACAAATATTATGTCTCACTGAAGATGTAGGAAATGTCTCTAGAAAAAACAATTTAAAAGAGAAAGGAGCTAGTGAATGTAATACCTGTTAGTAATATGTGTTTTTTTTTACTCTGGTCAATTAAGATTACTTGAGACATACTCAGTGCAAAAACTGTGAGTCATAGTGCTATGCCTAGAAAGCATTATCATTAAGTTCTCCAAAACAAACAAACAAACAAACAAACAAACAAACAAACAAACCCACCCACCAGTATTTAACATGTTGTACTTATCCAGTTAGAAGTTAAGGAAAATAAACTATCAGGTTTCTAAAAACTAAACCTACCCTGGGTCATTGTACAGTGCAACACCCACACATAGATTTCCTACAGGTGGTGCTGTGCAGCTAAATTATTTCAGGTAGACTTCAGTGGGACTTCAGCCTCCCAATCATCTGAATAGCTGGGACTACAGGAGTACATCAGCGTTCCTAACTAGATTTTTTTTTTTTTATTTTGTAGAGACAAGGGTCTCTTTATGTTGCCCAGGATTGTTTCCAACTCTTGGGCTCAAGTGATCCTCCCACCTTAGCCTCCCAAAGTATTGGGAATACAGGCATGAGCTACCATGCCCAGCCAGTTCTGTCACTAAAAAAGAAAAATGTGGCTGGGCGCAGTGGCTCACGCCTGTAATCCCAGCATTTTGGGAGGCTGAGGCAAGCGGATCACAAGGTCAAGAGATTGAGACCATCCTGGGCAACATGGTGAAACCCTGTCTCTACTAAAAATACAAAAATTAGCTGGGTGTGGTGGCGTGCGCCTGTAGTCCCAGCTATTCGGGAGGCTGAGGCAGGAGAATTGCTTGAACCCAGGACGCTGAGGTTGCAGTGAGCCAAGATCACGCCACTGCCCTCCAGCCTGGTAACAGAGTGAGACTCAGTTGAGGAAGGAAGGAAGGAAGGAAGGAAGGAAGGAAGGAAGGAAGGAAGGAAGGAAGGAAGGAAGAAAGGAAGGCGGGAGGGAGGGAGGGAGGGAAAAAGAAAAGAAGAAAAGATTGATTCTTGCTTATGATGATCATATATTACTAAGGGCTCATTTTTCCTCGAAAGGTTAAACACTGACTATTCGCTTCTAACAGGGTACCTCTGTTGGTTGAGGGTTGTTAGCCAACTTTCTCTAAGTATTTTTGAAAAAAATAAATAAACCAGCCAGATAATGAACAAAAACAAAAAGTAAAAATAAAAATTCACTCTAGAAATAAAGTACCAAAGAGCTATTAGGCAGCTACCTCTTTCCTTAGTAAAATACTGCCCAGGTCCTCTAAAGTGGGCTCTGAAGAGAGAAATCCATCCAGTGGTGAAACAGCGCCAAGGCCCTGGCATTGACTCTGAGATTCCCCACGTCCCTGCACTTTGAGCCTTGCGTATTTATTGCTAATTCTTGCTGCTACCATCCCCTAATCCAAGGGGCACTGCCTCTTTTAACACTCTGGACCAGGTATAGCCTAAATCCTCCCCTTAAAGTCCAGCTGAGAGTTGGCCAGGACATTTAAGGGAATGCTAGTTGTTTTAAGCAATTAAGGAGAAGAGGCTGAAACAGAAACATGTAACCAAATCTTTTACATAGCTTGCAAAATATGACTTGTTCTCCTGGGTTCAGGACCCATTTCATCCTAGCCCTAAGTCAGCCTCCTTCTGGTAGATGCCTTCCTGGTCTCCACCATTCCAGAGCACATTCCAAAAGAGTAGAAATGGCAGGAGAGATACTATCCCTAACCTTGCAGCCTAAGTGTTCAGTGCCCCAGCGTCCAGTTCAGGGTAGGCCTTTTTCCCTAGGGACTGAAACCTGGGCTGACACCTCCTTCAGAGAACAGTTTACTCTCTACTTACAGGGTGAGGCCTTACCCTCAGGCCTAAACAGGACAACTACATAGGAACAAACTTTGATAATGTTCATACAAGTAGTACTGGTAAAGAACGCAGGAAGATCACTCCAAAAAAAAAAAAAAAAAGGTCCTTAAGATGAGGGATGAGGGATGCAGATTGGTAGGCACTGCCATGCAAAGCTAGCTTTAAGGAAATGTCCTGGGATATCAGTGGCCAATTCTTTGCTGTGCACCACCAGTGCACAACATAGCAAGTAAACTCTGAGTTTCAGGGAAGCCCTGGAGGAGGGCTCTTTATGGCTCTCTGAGCCAGTGATGTTGGCTGATATAGCTACGTTCTGTCTAACAGCCCACTTCCCCAGCATCATCACCAAATCTGAAAACTGTGGGTAACAATGACTTTCAGGTATGTCTCTGGACCCAGCTCAAATTTATCTCAGAAAATAGACTCTCCAGAAAAACTATAGGTAAGTGACTCACTGGATGCATCAGGGCACACAATATTGGCTTCCTCAGGGACAAGATTTTCATGCAGTCAAGAAGAAATGAGGGAAATAACTGAAGAGAACAAAAGTTCACCCTTTGTCCCATGCATCCGTTTCTCCCAACAACCCACCAAGTCGCTGCCCATAGTAACTCAGAGGAGATAAGTAACAACAGCTCAACTTTCCAGGTTGTCAGAGGTATTTATCTGCTAAGTATTTCTTGTCAAAAGGATGTGTAGGTTTCATAGTGACTCAAGACAGCAAGTGTCCTAAGACACTTCTGATGCTCTCTACAGACAGTGAGAATGGGCTTGTCAAAAACCAACTCAAAACTCTTTACGTGTGGTTATGTGCATGTATTTCTGTGCAGAAAGTTGTATGAAACAACCCACATCTTACAAAAAAAGATCATTGCCATCAACTCTTTCTTTCTACTTTAGACAGAAGATACTTTGATAGGAGACCTTACTAGGTCTCCTGAAATATACAAGTCAACTAAGCATTAACAAGATCTTAAGAGGAATAATAAAGCCAAACCACACTGGATAAGAATCACAGCATGATATTCCAGTAGATAACTAATAATAACAGAGTCCAGTGGAGTCTGGAAGGCAGCAAAGGAGATCATGACTTGTACTATTTCCATTCTGTTCTACAGCTATCCAGTCAAAACATCTGAAGTCATTCTGCAAATCTAACATATAAAGAGTCTCTTTTCTCCTTGATGTGGGGCTGTGCAAAATTCATGATCTAAATGCCAGAGAGAATAACTATGTTAAAAACTTAGTCTCTAAGCCAGAGGAAAGGAAGAAGTTCTCTGATCTTGACCAATTCCACACGTGGAATATGTATCATCCAACTAAACTCTGACGCCCAAATAGCTTTGCCTACTCTTTTGAGAACAAAGTGAAAAATGACAGATAATCTTCATCAAAAACAGAAACTCCTTTTGTGGTTCTTCATTTAAGTCAAATGAGCTCAGTATTGTTGGTATTATTAGTAATGAACACTTAATAAGTACTTTTGAATATGAATGTTTTTATCATCAGAATATTATGAAAAATGATAAATCTCCATGTTCTTATTAAAAAATGCAGCTAATGAAGTATTCTGGGAGTATACATAAGGCAATAGATGCGAGCACATTTTGGCAGTAAGCATCACATATATTAAAGTATTGTATTGTTTTACTATCATCATTATGTTTGGGTGTGATTTAAGAGCAGGCTAATTTCCCTGGGTATTGATTGACTCAAATTTAAGTGGACACTAATTAATAAAATACAATTTTAACAGTGTCTCCAAGGGGAGTTCAAATAATATATTTTTTTTTTTCCCAGGCCTTGGTCCAAAAGTAGCTGGAAGCGGGTATAGCCTACTGATTACTAATGCGACTCCCTGTAGATCTGTCTGCCAACTACCAACTAACTAAATTTCTTCTTGGCTTGTAAAAACTGGGGATTGCACAGCCTAAAGAGATATCATTGTAGGCGGTAGGTATGCTGGGGGAGAGGTGAAGCAAAGATGATAATTTACCTCAAATAGTTACAACAGTTGGAAAAAAAGCAAAACTTTGCTTGCAACTAGGTAACTCCTAAGTATTTTCAAAGGACCCAGCCAGACAATCACCACTCACATAACACTTTCCAATTCTTCCCTGCCAAAATTCCTCCCCACTTGGTACCTTTTAAATTCTCATTTATGTCCATACTCCTCCCTGTCTGGACAGTTGCCATATAAAGCAGGGGGAGTTGGGGAAGAAAGGGGCAATAGGCTGCAGGAATCCATAGCTGCACCTGCCCATGTTTTTAAACAGAAGAAAAAATAATGAAGTGTCCCTTTGTATTACAGGTATGCAGGATCCTTTTTTTTTTTTTTTTTTTTTTTTTTTTTTCTATTTGTGTGGCATGACTTTGGCATTCAAAGAAAGCTGGTGATCAACACTCCACCCCATCACAGAGACTTCAGGCAGCACCCACTACAGCCAAAGGCCCTCTTTCTCTGCTCTCTGTTTTCATGGTTTTCGTGTCATATGGCTGTCAGGAGCATGCAATGAAATCAGAAACTAAAGAGTTCTGAAAGGACACACCCTTCTCAGGAAAGGAGTTCCCAAAGATGATATTTCACTCATTTGGCCACCTCTGCTTTTAGAGTGTGGACTGTCTCCCATAAAACAAGGAGGAAATGTGGGTTTCAAAAATCAACAACAAATAGGGTTGACATTGTCAGTGTAAAGGAATGTCAGGGTGAAGAAATGGGTTTCCAAGCACAATGTGTTCATGCCCCACACTGACTCTCTCCAGGTCCAGCTTTTTAAATCTTCTTTATGTTACATTTTTAACGAGCATCCTCAATGCCTATTACCTATAAACTGCCACATCACTGAAATTATCAGAAGGAAAAAGCAAGATTGTGATTGTAATCATTCACTCCTATGTTATCTGACCATCAAAATCTCATATTTTTAGGGAGAAGAATTCACCAAGGTTTCAGGGACTTTATAGAGCTTTATAAGTAGGAAAGTGAGGCTGTACCTGTTCAAACATTGGATCTTTCTGTAAGACAAAATGAACTGTGGTCCCAGCTCTTCCACAGGCTTGTGCATAAATCTTGAGCAAGTGTGTGTATGCCTCCCTCAGTCTCAGTTTTCTCCCGTAGAAATGCATAGCCAGACTTAATTGTCTCTAAAGGTTTCTTCCAGCTCTGAAATTCTATAACCTAAAATGATTATATGGATGATATATTTCAATACTTAGAAGAAATTAGAAATATCAAGGGAAAAAAGTCTTCTTTAAACATTTCTAAGACTTGGAACTGTAATTTCATAATAATCTTAAAGGCTTAAAATCCTGCCAGTGTTCCGAAGTTTCTGTCTTTGTTGACCAAGGATGGAAGAACTAGAAGTGCCTGAGAAAATCCCAGTTTACAATTTTCTGCCCAGGGGAGTTTTATTTTGCTTAATCTTTTTTACTGATGTTAATTTTGAGGAGAATTGGGTCCAATTGTTTCTGAGTCATTTTGAAACTCAACAAAATCAATTTAGTTCCAGTTATTTACTGTCTAAAACCAAACTCGAAAAGCTCATTTCTCTTTCAACTATGCATTCCCTTGTCATGATTAGATACTAAAATGTACAAGACCAAAATCTGGTTTTAGACATGGAGCCCACTGAGTCCAAAATATTCTAAATTTGCCCAAACTTTCTTTCTCTTGACTCAGACTACTTGGCAGGCTTATATTGGGAGCATAACTGTCCTTAGAGCCAAACCATGAAGTCCATTTTTATAACATTTGACCCAGCCTGCCCTTTCTTCTCCACAGATGCTCTTATCCTGGGCCTTCATGAGGACATGGACTTTTTCTCCAGGCCAACTTAACATCTCCAGGCCAACCTACCATCACTTTCTGGCTTCCTTGAAGTTTCATGAGGGTGGCATCACATACCAGTTGTGTTCATTCTAAATTCCTACAGAGGGAAATTGTTAGCCAACCTTTCCCAGAGCAAGGATATTCTCTGTCTGGTTCCCATGCGCTCTCCAGTGCCAAGGTAAAGACCTGGCACACAGGAGGTGTCCAAAACATATTGGTAGAATGAATACGGCCAGGTGGGTTGACTCACACCTGTAGTCCTAGCACTTTGGGAGGCTGAGGCAGGTGGATCAGCTGAGGTCAAGAATTTGAGACCAGCCTGACCAATAAGGTGAAACCCCGTCTTCACTAAAAATACAAAAATTAGCCAGGTGTGGTGGCAGGCACCTATAATCCCAGCTACTCAAGAGGCTGAGGCAGGAGAATTGCTTGAACCCAGGAGGCAGAAGTTGCAGTGAGCCAAGATCGTGTCACTGCACTCCAGCCTGAGCAACAGAGCAAGATTCCATCTCAAAAAGAAAAAAAAGAGAGAGAGAGAGAATGAATACACTCCACCATGAGGTGATACACACTGGAATGAAAGAAGAGTTACAAAAAGAATAAAATCACAGCCTCAATCCTGTAAGATTGAGCACTAGGAATTATTCCAGAAACAATTATTTTCTGGGAAAATAAGTGATCGATGTTCTATAGTTTTTATCATTGGTAAAATTTGAATGGGAATTGAAGATTTCAAGCATGATAAGCAGCTCTGACTAGTTTAACCAAGAAACATCAATAGCTAAAGGATGCTACAGCACCTCTTACTTTATCAACAGTTAGTTACGTCTGTAACTGAATTAATCTCTTTGGTTGGTGAAAAACAGTCACTTTGACTACTTATCTTCATTGAATTGAATTTTGCTAATTGTTTTAGTGACTGCCAACAGAAACAAAATCACTTTTTTGTAACATTTCTCTTTTTTCTCAGTCAATAGTTTCTGCCTTTAGTTGGCACTCAGTTATTCAGCAGATAAACCAGAGTGCCTTGTGCCTTGTGTGCCAGACGCTGTCCTAAGCCCTGGAGAAACAGCAGAGAACAATATGGACCCAGCCCCTGCCCTCAAAGAACATACATTTGATCTGAAAGAGATGAATAATAAATAAACAGTTACATAAGATAATTTTGAAAAGTAAGAGCTCAAAGAAAGTAAGGTAAAGGACGCCAGTGCAAGGGAGCAGGCCACTGTGGGTCAGATGGCCAGGGAAGGCCCCCTTGAGGAACAAACATTTGAGCTGAGACTTGAGAGACGACCAGGCAGCCCACACAGAGATCTAGGGAAATGGCATCCAAGATGGAAGGAACAGCAAAGGCCAAACCTACGGCAGAAAGAAATTTCAAGTATTTGAGGGACTGAAAAATAAGGGCAGTGTGGGAGACAGAGATACTGCAAGAAGAGATTGAGAGCAAGCACGGCAGGACCCTACAGGGTCTTACGGGCCATAATGGAGCACGCACTACAGGTCTGAAGCTGGAAGTCCCCAACACAATTTCTGAAAGACCACTCTGGCTGCCATGGAGGGTAGATTGTAGGTGGGCGTGTGTAGCCGCTGCTCAGGTGTGACATGAGAGGTCACAAATTCAGGTGATGGCAGTGGGGACAAAGCAAACAGAAAGAAATACTTCTGATAGGGAAAGGCAACACAATTTGCTGACTGACTACAGGGGGGAGAGTCAGAGCGACGCCTCATTGAAATTAATGAGATCTACTAATTAGGATAGCATTTTACCATAAACAAATTATTAAGCACTTTTCCTGCCAGTATCACTGTCCTGCCTTCAGGAATAAAGCTCAAAGATCATTAAAAAGGAGCCTGACAGGAGTCAGGGGACCTCTAATAATTTCTAACCATGGGGAAGGGAACTGCAGAAGTCAAGCTGTAATAATATGTCACATTTACAAAGCACATTGCTGTTTACAAAGGACTTTCATATCTGTGGTCTCCTTCACACTTTTATTTTTCTTCTATTTATATGACATTTCCAAAGAATGGAGTAGTTTAGTAGGCTGATGTATTCACATAACAAAAACTGCTTTCTGATGAAGAGTTTGTGACCACTCCTCTGCCTATTATAATTTAGGAGGATTTTTTCCCCTAAAATCTTGCCTAACGACCTGAACTCATCTTCTAACAGGAATAATTTTCAGTAATTTAAAAGACACATTTTTCATTATCTTTTTGTTTCAGTGCTGCCCAGAAATTACGCTGACCAGACATAAAAATAAGATTCAATTGGATTTTTAAGAATTTCAGCATTATGAAAGCTTTGAAATGATTATGCTTTTCTCTGAATGAAAAGCAAAGTCAGATTGTTATGCATGAATTAATTAGGGCCATAACCTCCCAGGCCTGCACACAGATCAAAGCAGGTTTCTGCCCCAAAGCAGGCTGAGGGTGGGAGCTGTATCCAAACAAGGGCTGTGATCTTTCCAAGTATATGGCCATGACCCTGTCTCAGCCAGAGAGAGCACTCGCCACAGGGCTCCGGAGTCTTGGACAAAGGTACTGGTGGATGCTGCTCCTTCAGAAAGGGAGCCAAGCAATATACCCAACCCATGTGTGGTGACCTGTGGGGAAAGGTAGCATGGCTGCAGGGAAGTGGAGCCCATGAGAATATACCTCCTGGACATCCCTTCCCATGAGAAATCTCAGCATAAAGGGGCAAGATCAGGGACTTTGGAGTCCAATCACTTGTCTTTGAGTGCTGGGTCCATGATGAGAATTCAGCCTCCTCTATGAGAGGGAGATAATCCACTCCTTACAGGGTTAACGAGAGGCCCAACCTGTAATGCTCTTTGTAAAATAGATGTGCAAATGATTGTTGTGAACATGACTAAACTTATCAAAGGTTATCTTTATTATATTTTATTACACATGAAAAATATGCTGAAATGTATTAATAATTGTTCTCATTGATCACTCTGCAAGTCAATTTGGTGACCATTTACTAAGGTATGCATATATATATTCAAAATGATACCATTTGAGTGTTTACTAGATTACATAAAGTTTAAAAAAAAGTGTATGGATGTAAACACAGTAGAAAAGCCAGGTCCAGGCTATTTCATAATTATATCTGTTTCTGACTAATTGTCATCACTTTCTATTGAAAAACATTTAATACTTCACAGCACTTCAGGACAAGACTGCTTTCAACATGAAGGTGTTCCTGTCATTCCTTATTTTTTCCTTGCTTTGTGATTACAAGTGCTGATCACAGCTTAGATCTTGGTAAAAAAATAAATAAATAAATAAACAAATAAACCGGCTATCATAGCTTGCATGTAATTAGTTGTAAATATGTGGCTTCTTTACAATAGCAAACTCTACGTTAGGCACCACACACACTTAAAATGCCAGATATTGCCACATTTTTATGACAGCCATTAACTAAGCCAACAGCAGCAAATATTTAATGTGACAGTTATATTAACATACATCTCTGCTGATAAAGAAGCATGTCTTGTCATTTACATTGCCTGATGTAATGCTGAGCTGTATACTCCAACAAAATGATGTTCTTCTGCTTGATCAAGAAAGCCTTAAGGAAACATGGAGTTTCCGAATCCTCTATCACGTTGGCAAGTGAAGGAGAAACCAAAGGAAATCCGATACCGACTGAACATCACCTGCCTATGGAAAGCACATCTCTCATTTGACACTCTGGACCTCTGACTAAATTTAATTATAGGACATGACCTTTGGAGCACTATAGTTTGACGAACAGAAATACCCTTTTATCCCATGACTTGTTTCAAAAGGTGGTTCCAGGGCCAGTGTGATGGTTTGGTGGGAGTAAACACACCTATATTTAATATTTAAGATATATTCCCCAACATCCTGGATATACCAAAGACCAGCCACATTGTTCCTTTGGCCATCCTGCTTTTAATTCTGTAAGTGGGAACTTGGTACCCAACTTAAAATGTCCAACTGCTAAAGATGTCCCTGCAGTTGGATTCCAAATGTCTTTGTTTTATTCTCTGGTATTCAGGAAAACTATTTTTCCAAAAGTATTATATTACAAAGCCATAATTATCAGGGATTATTTTCATTTAAATGTATATTGTGTAACTCTAAAAATGGCATGTTAATCTAGGTACTCTTTTTAGTGCCATGTCCTGATGGTTTCCATTCTATAGTGAACATTTTCTGGTAGTAACTGCCAGTGTTAGACATCAAGGTGGTACACCTGAGGTGCATAAATTGACTCTACTTAGAGATATTGATAACAGTTTATGTGAAATGATCAGTTTTTAAGCTGAGGAAACATGTCATGAATCAAGATTAGATGAACAGAATCTCTTTCCACATTGCATGTACCATCTTGCCCTGATCCCAGCAACACTTCTTTTATATTAGTTTATATTAGGAGCTGCAAACTCAGAGGCCTACAGGGATCAGACAATAACACAGATGACTGAAGTGGGCCAGATACAAAGTAATAAGAAGTGGTGAGGACTGTGGAAGAAGAAAAGTGAATGAGCAATCTAAAATGAGCAGCTCTACACAGTTAAAACAGATGACTGCCATGAAGGAGAGCAAGCTCAGAACTATAGATCCTCTCATTGTTTGAGAGGAAGGAAGTCCAGAGTTTTATGGGAAACAGCCCCAATTTTAAATATTGGCAACCAATGTATCTTTTTTTATTTCCTGGGCTGGCCAAACAGAACCTATCTACGGGCACAGGTGGGTTCATAGGCCAACAGTCTGCAAGTGTAGCACATGGTATTTAAGAAACCACCAACCACCTGGTGTCTGCAGGAGCCTGGATCAAGGCCTGAAAGTCCCAGTCATCTAAGCCACTGCCTTCTGCAGACTTTTGTTGCTACCTTACCTACTGCTAATAATTCCCTGTTCTGGTACTAGAAATCATTCTAAGTTTAGAATTATTCTCAAGAAGTTGGAATTTAGATTCATGGATCAGAGATCTTGAACCATGTTTTGTAGAAACAGCTAACATGGAAAGTCTTAGCCAGGGCAATAAGACAAAGAAAAAGATATAAAAGGCATCCAAATTGGAAAAGAAGAAGTGAAACTTTTGCTCTTCACCAATAATATAATCATATACCTGGAAAACCTTAAAGACTCATCCAAAAAGCTGCTAGGTCTGATGAATGAATTCGGCTAAGTCTCAGGATACAAAATCAATGTATACAAATCAGTAGCACTGCTATGCACCCAAATGATAAAGCTGAGAATCAAATCAAGAACTCAATCCCCTTTACAACAGCTGCAAAAATAAAATAAAATACTTAGGAATATACTTAACCAAGGAGGTGAACGACCTCTACAAGGAAAACTACAAAACACTGCTGAAAGAAATCATAGATGACACAAACAAATGGAAACACATCCCATGCTCACGGATGGGTAGAATCAATACCATAAATACTGCCAAAAGCCATATACAGATCCAATGCAATTCCCATCAAAATACCATCATAATTCTTCACAGAACTAGAAAAAACAACTCTAAAATTCATATGGAACCAACAAAGAGCTCGAATAGCCAAAGCAATACTAAGCAAAAAGAACAAATCTGGAGGTGTTGTACTATCTGACTTCAAACTATACTATAAGGCTATAGTTACCGAAACAGAATGGTACTGGTACAAAAGTACGTATGTAGATCAATGGAACAGAATAGAGAACTCATAAATAAAGTCAAATACTTAGAACCAACTGATCTTTGAACAAAGCATACAAAAACACAAATTGGGGAAAGGACATACTATTCAATAAATGGTGCTAAGAAAACCAGCAAGCCACATGTAGAAGAATGAAACCGGATCCCAATATCTCACATTATACAAAAATCAACTCAAGATGGATCAATGACTTAAACCTAAGACCTGAAACCATAAAACTCCTGGAAGATAACACCAGAAAAAAATTATTCTGGACATTGGCTTAAGCAAAAAATTCATGCTAAGACCCCAAAAGCAAATGCAACAAAAACAAAAATAAATGAATGGGACATAATTAAAGTAAAAGGCTTCCACACAGCAAAGGAAATAATTAGCAGAGGAAACAGTCCACAGAATGGGAGAAAATATTTGCAAACTGTGCATCAGACAAAGGTCTAGTATCCAGAATATACAAGGAACTCAAACAAATACACAAGAATAAAACAAATAGTTCCACCAAAACATGGGCAATGGACATGAATATACGTTTCTCAAAAGAAGATACCCAAACAATCGACAAACGTATGAAAAAAATGCTCAACATCACTAATCATCAGGGAAATGCAAATTAAAACCACAATGAGATATCACCTTACTCCTGCAAGAATGGCCATAATTCAAAAGTCAAAAAAACAACAGATGGATGTAGCGAAAAGGGAACACTTTTACATTGCTGCTGGGAATGTAAATTAGTACAACCATTGCAGACAAAAGTATGGAGATTCCTTAAAGAACTAAAAGTAGAACTACCATTGTATCCAGTAATCCCACTACTGGGTATCTATCCAAGGAAAATAAGTCATTATGTGGAAAAGACACATGGAAGAAAAAGATACGGAACCAACCTAAGTGTCCATCAACCAATGCATGGATTTACAAAATGTGGTATATATACATCATGAAATACTACTCGGCCATAAAAAGGAATGAAATAATGTCTTTTGCGGCAACTCAGATAGAGCTGGAGGCCATTATTTTAAGTGAAGTAACTGAGGAATGGAAAACCAAACATCATATGTTCTCACTTACAAGTGGGAGCTAAGCTATGAGCATGCAAAGGCAGAAGAATTATATAATGGACTTTGAGGACCCTGGGGGTAAGTCTGGGAGGGGGTTGAGGTATAAAATACTACATATTGGGTACAGTGTACACTGCTCAGGTGACAGGTGCACTGAAATCTCAGAACTCACCACTAAAGAATTTATCCATGTAACCAAACACCACCTGTGCCTCCCAAAACTATTGAAATGTTAAGAAAAAGAAACAGGTAACATGTACCAGACACTATTCTAAATGTCTTATGGGCACTAAAAAAAAATATGGTAGCAACAATCACTGTTAATAGCCCTTACTGGCAACAAGCACTACATGCTTTGTACATGTTAATTCATTTAGTCCTCAGAATAACCCAGTGAGGCAGGTTATATAATTATCATTCCCCCCTTCCTTTGTCATAAGGAAATTAAGGCACAAAGAAGTAAAGTGTCTCTGAAGGATGATGCAGTTAAATGAGGGTGAAGCCTCAGTTGAAACTCAGTCAGTCTAGCTCCAGGGATCGTGTTCTCACCATTGTGCCATCCTGCCACTTACCAATGGGTACTTTATGACCAAAACAAAACACCCACAGCTGAGACCCATGGAACTACAACATTCCAGTTCTAAACAATTTAAAAAGTGCATAAATACATGAAAACATCAATAAACATCAGGAAAAGCAGGATATCATTCACTGTCAACTGATGTGAATTAGCACTGGGGGCTCTCTATGTGCAAGTGATTCACCTGTGTTAATATCTCATTTAATCTTCACCAAAATATTATACAGTATATTCTCTTCCCATTCTGCACCTGGGAAAATGGAGAATCTCCAGTGGAGGTGTGTCTGATTAAGGAAGTGCAGTAAAGAAAACCACAGAAAAGACTCCAGAGATTATTTTGACTGGAAACATACCATTCTATTTAGAATAAGCAATCTTTTCTAATCATGTCAGTATTTGGCTTTGAAGCTATTAATTCCCCTAAGAAAAAGACTGGGTTGGAAACAAACAGTATATGTATATTAGTATCATTGTGGCGGGGAGAGTGGGGAGATGTCCAAGATACACTTGACCCCACCTCTTCTAGAAAGTAGGTATGTACAGAAGGAAGAACACAGTCCTTCTAGCTCCAGGAAAAGTATAAAATTCAAAGACAACACACCTCCAAAAAAGAAAGATGCTTTTTGATGAGTGAATTCTGAAAGTTCAAATGAAAGAATATTTCCACTTTCCCTGGTCTAAGAATATGCTCTTGTCCAGCAGTTTAAACTGCTGGGACATCTTGTCTCATGCTTCCCTCCTCTATCCAAGTTCTCCTAATCCAGCTCCAACCCTACACACTTAAAATACTCATTCTCCCTGGTGTTTACACATTTCAAATATTTGTAGTCCATTAAGAAGATATCGAGCACATGGAAAAATAGGTGTTCACATTTGGAAAGCATAAATCTGAGGCACTGGGGATTACAGGCTGTCTTTATACATGTTTCTTAAAGATGAGAAAGGTTTCCTTTGATATTAAACAGAAATCTAACCCTAACAGGCTGTGCATTCTTTTTAGGCTATCCCTCCCAAAGAGAGTTACCAGCCCTCAAGGCACTTCTGGATTGAATGCTATGCCTTGTCATCTCTCCCATTTTAAGTTACATAAGATGGCACTGTGTAGCTTCTCTCTGTTGACAGACAGTGACAGGGACTTCTCCCAGTCCCAAAGGGAATATGTATCTTCCCTGTCCTCTCCCACATTCTCTCACATTTTCCTTCCACAGGACTACATGCAAACATACTTCAATGTATAAGCAATGCAAACCTTGACAGAGCACAAAATACCCAGGTAGCCTATGGGAAGTAAGGTCCTGCCATCCCCTGACTCCCCAGCCAGGCCCCAACATTCTCTTTGGGAATGTGGAAGGTAAATAAAGGTGATTGAGAAGCTATTTAACTTCAGAGCTCCAGCAATTAAGCCTTCTCTTCCCAAGATGGGGCCCCTCCTCCCAAGTAACTCAATGTGGTCCTCCCCATCATTTTTTCCCAGTGACACTTTTTCCCAGGAAAGGAACTAACTCATTCCTACAAAGATAGGCATGGCTGGCTGGCCTTTCTTCTTGATATATTTGCCTTAACAGAAGATAATGACCCTGATTTGCAGGAAAGATCTAGCTGTGAACTGAATGAAGAAGGTTTTGTAGAGAATCATGGGATAGATGTAGATGTACTTCTTGGGAATTCCTGAAATCAGTCTCAAACAAAATGAAATGATTTTTTCTTCCATTCCATGTAAAAATCACTTCCTCACTAAAGGGAGGGGTAGAATACCTCGCTCCCTTCTCTCTTCCAAATCCTTACTCCTTAACATGCCCATCTCTGTTCCTACTCCTAGGTTGCTGAGCATTGGTCAGGGAAGATATACACACACACACACACACACTGGTCAGGGAAGAGATATATATACACACATATATATAATACAAGATACGTATTATACATACATATCTACATATGTATGTATGCATGCATATGTAGATATGTATGTATAATACGTATCTTGTATTATGTATGTATATATACATATATATGTATATATGTATGTATCATACAGCCTCAAAAAGTGATGCCAAAAAGGGCAAGGCTTTGGTATGCTGAAGGCAAGATTTAACACCACCTACCCTGCCCCATCCCCTCCACTCTGCACAGGGGCTATCATGAACCTCTACCTTACCGACTTTCAGTTGATGAACTCTCCTTCTTCTCCATAAAGAAATAGAGAAGCTCTCATACCTGGGTGCCTCCATTTCCTTCTACCCATGCCCAAATACTCCCATTCCCACCATTGTTATCACTCCACCATCTCCATCATAAGCAGCATCACTAGCATTGCTCTAAAATGCCGCCAGAAACAGTGGCACTCTCCCTAGCAACACATCCTGCCTATCCCACAGGCTGACACCTGTCTCTTCTCCTATGCACTCAAGTAGACACCTATTTCCAACAAGTGTCTCTCCTTATCCTCTTTTTTTTTTCTTTCTTTCTTTCTTTTATTTATTTATTTATTTATTTATTTATTTTTATTTTTTTATTATACTTTAAGTTCTAGGGTACATGTGCATAACGTGCGGGTTTGTTACATATGTATACTTGTGCCATGTTGGTGTGCTGAACCCATCAACTCGTCAGCACCCATCAATTCGTCATTTATATCAGGTATAACTTCCAATGCACTCCCTCCCCCCTCCCCCCTCCCCATGATAGGCCCCGATGTGTGATGTTGCCCTTCCCGAGTCCAAGTGATGTCATTGTTCAGTTCCCACCTATGAGTGAGAACATGCGGTGTTTGGTTTTCTGTTCTTGTGATAGTTTGCTAAGAATGATGGTTTCCAGCTGCATCCATGTTCCTACAAAGGACTCAAACTCATCCTTTTTTATGGCTGCATGATATTCCATGGTGTATATGTGCCACATTTCCTTAACCCAGTCTATCACAGAAGGACATGTGGGTTGATTCCAAGACTTTGCTATCGTGAATAGTGAAGATAATCTCTGGAGTTTTTTCTGTGGTTTTCTTTACTGCACTTCCTTAATCAGACACACCTCCACTGGAGATTCTCCATTTTCCCAGGTGCAGAATGGGAAGAGAATATACGTGTGCATGTGTCTTTATAGCAGCATGATTTATAATCCTTTGGGTATATATCCAGTAGTGGGATGGCTGGGTCATTTGGTACATCTAGTTCTAGATCCTTGAGGAATCGCCATACTGTTTTCTATAATGGTTGAACTAGTTTACAATCCCACCAACAGTGTAAAAGTGTTCCTATTTCTCCACATCCTCTCCAACACCTGTTGTTTCCTCACTTTTTAATGATTGCATTCTAACTGGTGTGAGATGGTATCTCATTGTGGTTTTGATTTGCATTTCTCTGATGGCCAGTGATGATGAGCATTTTTTCATGTGTCTGTTGGCTGTATGAATGTCTTCTTTTGAGAAATGTCTGTTCATATCCTTTCCTCACTTTTGGATGGGGTTGTTTGTTTTCTTCTTGTATATTTGTTTGAGTTTTTTGTAGATTCTGGATATTAGCCCTTTGTCAGATGAGTAGATTGCAAAAATTTTCTCCCATTCTGTAGGTTGCCTGTTCACTCTGATGGTAGTTTCTTTTGCTGTGCAGAAGCTCTTTAGTTTAATTAGATCCCATTTGTCAATTTTGGCTTTTGCTGCCGTTGCTTTTGGTGTTTTAGACATGAAGTCCTTGCCCATGCCTATGTCCTGAATGGTACTACCTAGGTTTTCTTCTAGGGTTTTTATGGTATTAGGTCTAACATTTAAGTCTCTAATCCATCTTGAATTAATTTTCATATAAGGAGTAAGGAAAGGATCCAGATTCAGCTTTCTACTTATGGCTAGCCAATTTTCCCAGCACCATTTATTAAATAGGGAGTCCTTTCCCCATTTCTTGTTTCTCTCAGGTTTGTCAACGATCAGATGGCTGTAGATGTGTGGTATTATTTCTGAGGACTCTGTTTTGTTCCATTGGTCTATATCTCTGTTTTGGTACCAGTACCATGCTGTTTTGGTTACTATAGCCTTGTAGTATAGTTTGAAGTCAGGTAGCGTGATGCCTCCAGCTTTGTCCTTTTGACTTAGGATTGTCTTGGCAATGCGGGCTCTTTTTTGGTTCCATATGAACTTTAAAGCAGTTTTTTCCAATTCTGTGAAGAAACTCATTGGTAGCTTGATGGGGATGGCATTGAATCTGTGAATAACCCTGGCAGTATGGCCATTTTCACGATATTGATTCTTCCTATCCATGAGCATGGTATGTTCCTCTATTTGTTAGTGTCCTCTTTTATTTCACTGAGCAGTGGTTTGTAGTTCTCCTTGAAGAGGTCCTTTACATCCCTTGTAAGTTGGATTCCTAGGTATTTTATTCTCTTTGAAGCAATTGTGAATGGAAGTTCATTCCTGATTTGGCTCTCTGTTTGTCTGTTACTGGTGTATAAGAATGCTTGTGGTTTTTGCACATTAATTTTGTATCCTGAGACTTTGCTGAAGTTGCTTATCAGCTTAAGGAGATTTTGGGCTGAGACAATGGGGTTTTCTAAATATACAATCATGTCACCTGCAAACAGGGACAATTTGACTTCTTCTTTTCCTAAGTGGTTACCCTTTATTTCTTTCTCTTGCCTGATTGCCCTAGCCAGAACTTCCAACACTATATTGAATAGGAGTGGTGAGAGAGGGCATCCCTGTCTTGTGCCAGTTTTCAAAGGGAATTTTTCCAGTTTTTGCCCATTCAGTATGATATTGGCTGTGGCTTTGTCATAAATAGCTCTTGTTATTTTGAGGTACGTTCCATCAATACCGAATTTATTGAGTGTTTTTAGCCTGAAGGGCTGTTGAATTTTGTCAAAAGCCTTTTCTGCATCTATTGAGATAATCATGTGGTTCTTGTCTTTGGTTCTGTTTATATGCTGAATTACGTTTATTGATTTGCGAATGTTGAGCCAGCCTTGCATCCCAGGGATGAAGCCCACTTGATCATGGTGGATAAGCTTTTTGATGTGCTGCTGAATCCGGTTTGCCAGTATTTTATTGAGAATTTTTGCATTGATGTTCATCAGGGATATTGGTCTAAAATTTTCTTTTTTGTTGTGTCTCTGCCAGGCTTTGGTATCAGGATGATGTTGGCCTCATAAAATGAGTTAGGGAGGATTCCCTCTTTTTCAATTGATTGGAATAGTTTTAGAAGGAATGGTACCAGCTCCTCTTTGTACCTCTGGTAGAATTCAGCTGTGAATCCATCTGGTCCCGGACTTTTTTTCATTGGTAGGCTATTAATTATTGCCTCAATTTCAGAGCCTGATATTGGTCTATTCAGGGATTCAACTTCTTCCTGGTTTAGTCTTGGAAGAGTGTAAGTGTCCAGGAAATTATTCATTTCTTCTAGATTTTCTAGTTGATTTGCGTAGAGGTGTTTATAGTATTCTCTGATGGTAGTTGTATTTCTGTGGGGTCCGTGGTGATATCCCCTTTATCATTTTTTATTGTGTCTATTTGATTCTTCTTCCTTTTCTTCTTTATTAGTCTTGCTAGTGGTCTGTCAATTTTGTTGATTTTTTCAAAAAACCAACTCCTGGATTCATTGATTTTTTGGAGGTTTTTTTGTGTCTGTATCTCCTTCAGTTCTGCTCTGATCTTAGTTATTTCTTGCCTTCTGCTAGCTTTTGAATGTGTTTGTTCTTGCTTCTCCAGTTCTTTTAATTGTGATGTTAGAGTGTCCATTTTAGATCTTTCCAGCTTTGTCTTGTGGGCATTTAGTGCTATAAATTTCCCTCTACACCCTGCTTTAAATGTGTCCCAGAGATTCTGGTATGTTGTATCTTTGTTCTCATTGGTTTCAAAGAACATCTTTATTTCTGCCTTCATTTCGTTATGTACCCAGTAGTCATTCAGGAGCAGTTTGTTCAGTTTCCATGTAGTTGAGCGGTTTTGATTGGGTTTCTTAGTCCTGAGTTCTAATTTGATTGCACTGTGGTCTGAGAGACAGTTTGTTACAATTTCTGTTCTTTTGAATTTGCTAAGGAGTGCTTTACTTCCAATTATGTGGTCAATTTTGGAATAAGTGCGATGTGGTGCTGAGAAGAATGTATATTCTGTTGATTTGGGGTGGAGAGTTCTATAGATGTCTATTAGGTCTGCTTGGTGCAGAGATGAGTTCAATTCCTGGATATCCTTGTTAACTTTCTGTCTCGTTGATCTGTCTAATGTTGACAGTGGAGTGTTGAAGTCTCCCATTATTATTGTATGGGAGTCTAAGTCTCTTTGTAAGTCTCTAAGGACTTGCTTTATGAATTTGGGTGCTCCTGTATTGGGTGCATATATATTTAGGATAGTTAGCTCTTCCTGTTGAATTGATCCCTTTACCATTATGTAATGGCCTTCTTTGTCTCTTTTGATCTTTGATGGTTTAAAGTCTATTTTATCAGAGACTAGAATTGCAACCCCTGCTTTTTTTTGTTCTCCATTTGCTTGGTAGATCTTCCTCCATCCCTTTATTTTGAGCCTATGTATGTCTCTGCATGTGAGATGGGTCTCCTGAATACAGCAGACTGATGGGTCTTGACTCTTTATCCAGTTTGCCAGTCTGTGTCTTTCAATTGGAGCATTTAGTCCATTAACATTGAAGGTTAATATTAATATGTGTGAACTTGATCCTGCCATTATGATATTAACTGGTTGTTTTGCTTGTTAGTTGATGCAGTTTCTTCCTAGCCTCGATGGTCTTTACATTTTGGCATGTTTTTGCAATGGCTTGTACCGGTTGTTCCTTTCCATGTTTAGGGCTTCCTTCAGGGTCTCTTGTAAGGCAGGCCTGGTGGTGACAAAATCTCTAAGCATTTGCTTATCTGTAAAGGATTTTATTTCTCCTTCACTTATGAAACTTAGTTTGGCTGGATATGAAATTCTGGGTTTAAAATTCTTTTCTTTAAGAATGTTGAATATTGGCCCCCACTCTCTTCTGGCTTTTAGAGTTTCTGCCGAGAGGTCTGCTGTTAGTCTGATGGGCTTCCCTTTGTGGGTAACCCGACCTTTCTCTCTGGCTGCCCTTAAGATTTTTTCCTTCATTTCAACTTTGGTGAATCTGGCAATTATGTGTCTTGGAGTTGCTCTTCTTGAGGAGTATCTTTGTGATGTTCTCTGTATTTCCTGAATTTGAATGTTGGCCTGCCCTACTAGGTTGGGGAAGTTCTCCTGGATGATATCCTGAAGAGTGTTTTCCAACTTGGTTCCATTTTCCCCCTCACTTTCAGGCACCCCAATCAGACGTAGATTTGGTCTTTTTACATAATCCCATACTTCTTGCAGGCTTTGTTCATTTCTTTTTCTTCTTTTTTCTTTTGGTTTCTCTTCTCACTTCATTTCATTCATTTGATCCTCCATCGCTGATACTCTTTCTTCCAGTTGATCGAGTCGGTTACTGAAGCTTGTGCATTTGTCACGTATTTCTCGTGTCATGGTTTTCATCTCTGTCATTTCATTTATGACCTTCTCTGCATTAATTATTATAGCTATTAATTCTTTCACTCTTTTTTCAAGATTTTTAGTTTCTTTGCACTGGGTACGTAATTCCTCCTTTAGCTCTGAGAAGTTTGATGGACTGAAGCCTTCTTCTCTCATCTCGTCAAAGTCATTCTCTGACCAGCTTTGATCCGTTGCTGGTGATGAGCTGCGCTCCTTTGCAGGGGGAGATGCGCTCTTATTTTTTGAATTTCCAGCTTTTCTGCCCTGCTTCTTCCCCATCTTTATGGTTTTATCTGTCTCTGGTCTTTGATGATGGTGACATACTGATGGGGTTTTGGTATAGGTGTTCTTCCTGTTTGATAGTTTTCCTTCTAATAGTCAGGACCCTCAGCTGTAGGTCTGTTGGAGATTGCTTGAGGTCCACTCCAGACCCTGTTTGCTTTGGTATCAGCAGCAGAGGTTGCAGAAGATAGAATATTGCTGAACAGCGAGTGTACCTGTCTGATTCTTACTTTGGGAGCTTCCTCTCAGGGGTGTACTCCACCCTGTGAGGTGTGGGGTGTCAGACTGCCCCTAGTGGGGGATGTCTCCCAGTTAGGCTACTCAGGGGTCAGGGACCCACTTGAGCAGGCAGTCTGTCCGTTCTCAGATCTCAACCTCCGTGTTGGGAGATCCACTGCTCTCTGCAAAGCTGTCAGACAGAGTCGTTCGGGTCTGCACAGGCCTCTGCTGCTTCCCCTTTTTTTTTTTATCTGTGCACTGTCCCCAGAGGTGGAGTCTACAGAGACAGGCAGGTTCCCTTGAGCTGCTGTGAGCTCCACCCAGTTCGAGCTTCCCAGCGGCTTTGTTTACCTACTTAAGCCTCAGCAATGGCGGGCGCCCCTTCCCCAGCCTCGCTGCTGCCTTGCGGTAAGATCGCAGACTGCTGTGCTAGCAATGAGGGAGGCTCCGTGGCCGTGGGACCCTCCCGGCCAGGTGTGGGTATAATCTCCTGGTGTGCCCATTTGCTTAAAGTGCAGTATTGCGGTGGGAATTACCCGATTTTCCAGGTGTTGTGTGTCTCAGTTCCCCTGGCTAGGAAAAGGCATTCCCTTCCCCCTTGCGCTTCCCAGGTGAGGCAATGCCTCTCCCTGCTTCAGCTCTCGCTGGTCGGGCTGCAGCAGCTGACCAGCACCGATTGTCCGGCACTCCCCAGTGAGATGACCCCAGTACCTCAGTTGAAAATGCAGAAATCACCCGTCTTCTGTGTCACTGGCGCTGGGAGTTGGAGACTGGAGCTGTTCCTATTTGGCCATCTTGCTCCGCCCCTTTTTTTTTTTTTTTTTTGAGATGGAGTCTCACTCTGTTGCCCAGGCTGGAGTGTAGTGGTGTGATCTCAGCTCACTGCAAGCTCTGCCTCCTTTGTTCACGCCATTCTCCTGCCTCAACCTCCCGAGTAGCTGAGAGTACCGGCACCCACCCATGCCCAGCTAATTTTTTGTACTTTTAATAGAGATGGGGTTTCACCGTATTAGCCAGGTTGGTCTCGATCTCCTGACCTCGTAATCCACCCACCTCAGCCTCCCAAAGTGCTGGGATTACAGGTGTGAGCCACCGCACCTGGCCCCTTATCCTCAATTTTTAACGTGCTCATCTCTGGCTCCTTCTCTTCATCTTTACAACATTTACTCTACAAATGCTTTGCCAAACAAGCAAACAAACTCACATCCACTGCCTTATGGTGGACTCTGACCCTGTGATGTTTTGTCTTTACATCTCTCTGCCTTTAGCCTTGGCCCCAGTGATCGAGGCTCTACACTGCCAGTGCAAGAATCTCATGAAGACAGCAAATCTGATGATGCCCAGACTCTGAGGATAATCTTTCAATGTTATCTACATGAGTTTACTATTGCTGCTTTAACAAATTACCACAAATTTGGTAGCGTTAAACAATACAAATTTATTATCCTACACTTCTATAGGTTAAAAGTTTGACATGGATCTTACTGGGATAGAATCAAAATGTTAGCAGGGCTGCGCTCCTTTTATGGAGTCTCTAGAGAAGAATCCATCTCCTAGCGCCTTGCCCAGCTTCTACATGATGTCTGCATTCTTTGAGTCACAGCCTCTTCCTTCCCTTTAGCAAAAGCAGGTTGAGCTCTCACTCTGCCTCATTCTGACTTCTACATAGAAGGTTTTTTTTACTTGTTTTGTTCATAGCTATATCACCAGCACCTAGTAGAAAATTTTTACTAAATGTTTGTTGAATAAATAAAAAAAAAATCAAAAACTTAAAAAAGATGTACTAAGCGTACTTAATAAATGCAGTTGTTCCACAGTCCCACACTTCACAGACCTGTAGTGTGAAGACAAAATTAGTACATCCCTTGGTCAGTTCAGACATTTTTCAAGCCTTGGTAAATGAAGAAGAATATAAGCTCTGTGGGCAGATAGGCAGATTCAGATTGGTCAGTTACCCCTTATTAGCATGACTTCCGGCAAGTTATTTATCCCATCAGCTTTGGTTTCACCCTGAGGCCAATAATATTAATTATAGGGTTATTTCAAGAAGCGAATACAATGATGTAGGTAAATAATCTAGCACTAAGTTAGTGTTAGAAATTATTACTGAGAAAAAACCGAGAAATACACTTTTTAAGGACACAAAGTACATGAGCTCTCAACTCCATACAACAATGGCAACCACTTGAAAACAAAGACTGGCGTCTTCCTCCTTTCTCATCCTAGGAAGCTCACATCCCATGACCTAGGGAAGTAAGCTAGGTTAATAGCAAAACTGGCCTTCCTCACCTCACGCAAGTGAGATCTGCTAACGAAAAGATGTTAAACTCATATTTTAAAAAGTCAAGCTTCCTTTCTAAAACTATGTCTAGTTGTAATTATAAAGAAATTAAGGAGCATGTTCTATCAAAGACTCTGGATTTCATTGTAAAGCACTGGAGGTAATGGGGTTATAAAAGTTATGTGGACGCATTGTTACACTGCTATTACTCTCTGGAATTACTTTCCTACCATGTAGAAAAGTGGTAGTGCAAATGTGAATGAATCTCCCCTTCCTGTTGATTGCTTCAGCTGAACCCGGAGCTGGGCAGCCTGCTTCACTGGCTCCATAAGTCCCATTTTGTGGTTTCAGCCTGTCAAGGAGGTCACTCACTGATGACTCAGACACGCTGGCCTGAAGGTATTTATGTGATCTCCGGAGTCGGCAGAAAGCCTGCCCTCAGAACAAGGCAAATATATCCCTGCTCTTGATGGCTTCAAGCTCTGCAATGGGGGGCTGACCTGACAGCTGCTTGTCCTGAGGGAGAAATAAAGGAAACTGGTGAAACACATGCTATTTCCATGAATTCCCACTCATCTGCTGTTAGAAAATTCAGCTGAGACCCTGACAATAAAGGTTAGACTTGTAGTGTCACAATAGAAAGGAAGGGAACTTTAACTTGCCTTCAGCATACCAAACAGGCTGCACTTCACAAGATCTGTAACTCACTGAACCATCTAAGATGCACCACAGAAAAACTATCAATGGGCATTTGTCTGAATTCATATTTATGGCATCTGTTTGACATGCGGTTTTCATTTAGATGGCAATCCAGATACTGCTTTGCATAAAGTTCTGGCTTTTTGAGCTGTCCATATCAATTGTCTTTTACCAAATATTGAATTTTCAGATGTTTACAGATGCACCAGAAGAATATTTTCAAATCATTCAAAAGAGTGGCATCCAACAAAAAAATCTGAACTGAATGCTAATGAAAATTCTTGTGTTCCATGTAGAAAAGTGCTCTAAAATGGAAAAAAATATTCTACCCAAATTTACTGCAAAAGAATAATTTTTCTCTCTTTGAAAATGAGTTATAGTATTGCCCTCCTCTCCTCATTCCTAATTTAGGCAAAAGGCCCATATCAAATGCATCAAATCAGAGTTTAATCATTTTTATAACTAAGTGTAGTTTTTTTAAGAAAAGCTGTAAAAAAATCCCAGTGCAATGACACAAGCATCTCTGAGTCAACTGTTATTTCAGGGATTTATGATAATTCCTCATCTTGAGGAGAAATGAAGCTAATTGAAACAAACTCTATACTTTATATTAATGCCATTTGAATACAGTGTGCATTGCCAGTTACAAAGTGACATGGAAAATGAGGCCGCTCTCAACAACACCATCGTTTCTCAGTTTTATGTATTTTTTAATTTCCTCTATGGAAAATCTGTTCTTCATAAAAGAACTGCTAGAGAAAAATGTGGAAAAAGTTGATTCATTCCATATTTACATTCTTTCTGGTACCTGGACATGAACCAAATGCAAAAGTATGCCAAAAAGAAGTTAGTTGAGTCATTTAGAAAACTCATCTTCCCCCAGGCAAAAGGACAAACAGCCTTGAGAAAGCCCTGCTTTGATAATATAAAACACCTTTCAGCCTAATGAGATCTGTCCTTATAACCTTTTACCCAGGCATCAAGGAGGCCAGTCTCAAGAAATTGCTAATTTTCTTTATCACACAATCTACCCTGCAAACTTCCCACCAACCTAAGAGAGTCAGTACTACCCAAATTCAAAAATTCCTCCTCTGATATTTGAGTAGATGGGGGCACTTAACACAAATACATCCAACAGCAAAGAAGCACCAAATTACATACACCACAAAGTTGCCTTCAGTCTTCCTGGCCTGATCTGCTAATGCTATTTGCCATTTCACTTTGAAGAGCTGGGCAAAATAAAAGCAAGGTGTCGCTCTCACAAGGAGAGGGCAGCTGATTCATCCCTCACAGGGCTGCCAGATGCATTTCCCATTCAGCTTGTCATTAACAGCTTCATTTCATTTCATCTGCGATAAAAACAATTTAGAAGCATGGAAATGACATTACAGTTAGGTTGTCCTGAAACATCACAGCAGTGAGAAAGCTATTACACAATTGAACCTTTCTTTATGAAAATCCATGGTTTTGCCTGAGTTCACAGAACCATGGAAATCATGGCTTTTGACTTGTACAGGTGACAAAATTTCTCCTGGAACAAAGCAGCCCTTCATAACTCTCACATAGAGGCAAAGTGACCCCTCACCTAAAGAAAGGGGGAGAAATCTGGGCCTCCAGAAGGTGGACAAGCCATGAAAATTTGACTGCCTTTTAGGAATGCCATTCAAGAGGCCTCTCCCCTGGCTACCATTACAGGACGTCAGAAGTTGGTCTGGTGTGTTGGTGTTGGGTGAGAGCCGGGGATGGTCACCTCATTTACCACTACTTGGTAGCAAACTTCTGCTTCTTGCTCTCACCAAGTCAGTTTCCTCTTTCATGCTTTTCTTCATTCAGTTCTCTCTTCTATGTCCACCCCAGCAGCAATTACAGCAGAAAGACGACTGGATGTAAATTCATAAAGCCTAGGTTTCTGAATCCAACTTGAGTCACTGTGAGATCTATTAGACTAGATGGTCCTTGAAGCTTCCTCCAATTCCAAAGAATCCACAACTCCATTAATTTATTCAATTGCATCTGCATCCTATATGTGCCAGACACACAGTACTGACTTCTTCAATGTCCACTTCAGATTTTTAGCTCCCTCACCTGAGAAATCTTAGTCACATATCTCATCCAAAGTCCAGATTGATATATGTCAACACCTATTCGATTTTTTTTTCATCACACTGCTATCCCACAGAATCCTCCAACTCAATGTACCAAAATCGAGCTTACCAACCCAAACCTGCTCCTCCTGTTTTCCCCTTCCTCTCATTCTCCAAGCCAGAAACTCAGGGATCATACTTGACTCTTCTCTTTCCCTCACTTTCCCTCTGACACCAAGTGTTGCTGATTCCTCTTCATGAATAGCTCCCACCTCCATTTTCTACTCCTCAGTCCTGCTTACCCGATTCAGGCTCACGTTTCTCTTTCTGCATCATAGCAACAGTTACAGGGGTCTTGTCCTTCCCTCCAGGTCCGTCCCAATCATTCAACACACTACATCCAGAATAACTTTTCTAATTATGTGATTCCCATGGCTAGTCTTCCAATGACTTACCACTTCTTACAGGACCAAGTCCAATATTCTGAGCATAGCAAATAATACTGTTTGGACTTGCCCTCTACCTTCAGTATCACTTGCCCTCTATACCAGCTCTATGAAAAGCCAAAGTAAGCTTCTACAAGTTGTCCAAATGTGTCACACTTGCTTACTTCTGAGAGTTTGCATATGATGTCTTCCCCTTCCTGGAAGGTACTTCCCCCAAGTCCTTAACTCAACTTCTCCACATTATTCAACACTCTTTGCAGACGCCATCTTCTCTGGAAAGTTTCTGGTGCCTTATGTGATGTGTTCCCTTAAAATTCTGGGTAAGCTCCCCTTGATCTCACCCATCACACTGAATAATTGCTTATTTGCTTTTCATTTCTTGCACCAAATTCTAAGATTCCTGAAGATAGAAGGTACGTTTTATTCTTTTCATATGTCATCAGCATGGCACCTGGCATACAGTGGTTGCTCGATAAATGAGTCTGATAATCCAAGCAAATTTCATCAAAGGCTTTTTTTACTTGTGTTTTACTCATATTATAAATTTTCAGGAAATCCCATGGCTATGATCTTCAAAATGATGTAGAGAATCTGTATACTAACACAAACATCTAGAACACAAAATACTAGAAGCTAACTATGAAAATATCACTTCTTTAGACAGTCAAAAAAGGATCATGTTCATATTGTAATAATCATTCACATGGAAGTTTACAAAGTACTTTCTCTTATGATATCTCATATTAATATTTTCATACCCGTGCCCAACAGCCCTTGCAATTTTTAATGTATTACATGAACAATATTATAACCACAGAAGTGATGCTTTTAGAAAATTAATGATGTCTCATGACACTGCAAATTCTTTTTTAAAAGAGGTAGAATATGAAAAATTTAAAAATAATCCACCATCTTAACAAATCTGCTGTGTTTACTTTTTCTATTTCCCTTTTATCTGTTTACAAACACTTTTATCTGTTTACAAACACAATTTTTATATAGTTGAAGTCACACAATAAATACAATTTTTTACCCTGTTCTTTTTATGTTTTCATATTCTACTTAGTCTTAGTAATTATCATTTTAAGTAATTATAATTATCAAGAGCTGAATAATATTCTACCACAATTTATGGGTGCCAATGACAACTCATAGGCCTTTACCTTTAACCATCTCTCCTCACACTCTCAACTGTGTACTGGGTTGCTCTACCTGGATTCCTCATAGAAGACTCACACTCAAGATGTATTATGACTAAGTCCATTGTTATTCCATTAACTTCTCCTTAAACCTGATCATCCTCCTGTGATCCTATTACAAGTAATATGGCACCACCACCCTGCAAGTTTTCTTAACCTCTCTCTCTTTCCCATTCTCTTTTTTTTTTTTTTTTTTTTTTCTTTTGAGACGGAGTCTTGCTCTGTCGCCCGAGCTGGAGTGCAGTGGCCGGATCTCAGCTCACTGCAAGCTCCGCCTCCCGGGTTTACGCCATTCTCCTGCCTCAGCCTCCGGAGTAGCTGGGACTACAGGCGCCCGCCACCTCGCCCGGCTAGTTTTTTGTATTTTTAGTAGAGACGGGGTTTCACCGTGTTAGCCAGGATGGTCTCGATCTCCTGACCTCGTGATCCGCCCGTCTCGGCCTCCCAAAGTGCTGGGATTACAGGCTTGAGCCACCGCGCCCGGCCCTCTCTTTCCCATTCTCTTACTTTTAAATCCAAGCCAACAATTCTCATCAACATTACTTTTTAAAATATTTTGAATCTCTTTCCTTGTTTAACCTCTCTGATATTACCTTTGTTCCTCAATTCTAATTTGAGTATTGGCACAGCCTCCTGTTATTCCCCTCTTCATTCACTATCCTCCAGACCACCAAGGTCATCTTTATAAAATGGATATTGATCACCTCACTGCACTACTTCAATTCACCCAGTGACTCACCAAAGCTATGGATAGACTCCAAATACCTTAACATACCATGCAAGGGCCTCAGCAATCTGGCCCTTTCCTACCACTCTGGTTTTGCATCCTGGGTACCAGTGATCCCCATCCTAGTCATACAAAAAGGACAAGGTCTGGGCCAGGAACCTGGGACAGAGGCAGGTGTCACTTCCTTGCAGGCCGCCCCCAGAAGGGAATCCAATGAAAGCCGAGACTGTTTTGGGGAAAGGCTGGATCAAAATCCTGGCAAACATCCATGCTAGCTATTTCCAAGACCGGGCAGGAGAAAGGTGCTTGTCTGAAGGCAAAGGACCCAAATTCAGGGAATCCACATAGAAGTGAAGACGGTTTTAGGACATAAAAGTAACAGCAGAGACCAAAGCAATTCTCTGAATTGAAAAGCAAGCAACTGACACACTTTCACTCAAAAGCTGCAGGCTGAGAGCTTCCCAGGCTGAGTTTAGGACTATAGTTTGGAACTACAATTGGCTCTGAGGCACCACTTAAAGTGCCCCAAGGTGTCAAGCTGTCTCCAACCTACATATAAATGTGCTGTTCCTTCTGCCAGAGGGCTCACTGACCTTTTATCTGCCCGACAAAGCCACTCTTAAAGCATCGCCTCCTGTAGGAAGTCATCCCTGAGTCCAAAGGCAGTATTAAGTGTAGGTGACATTCTGGGATCAGCAGAACATGAAGCATGTTTCCATTTGGTAGGGAGCATCCAGTTCATCTTTGAACCGCAGAAAATCATTAGAAATGCATATATATATATATATATATATATATATATATATATATATATATATATATATATATATATGGAGAAAGCCTTTTTTCATGCCACTTACAAATGGAATTCGCTTTCCCCACTGTGATTTTGATGTAGTATGTAGACAAACGCTAAAAGAAACTTTGAAAGGCTAGATCAGGATCAGGTGACATGCCTAATTGACAGTTCCTGTATATGATCCAAAAGCCATTGATAAACCAATAAACCCTACAAAGTGTCTAAAATTATTTTTTAAACTTTTTCAATTTAGTTATACTGAATATGGTCCTGGTTAGTGATAAAATTAGTAAGCCTATAGCCTACCTGCTTATCCTATGGAGTAACAGATGGAGAGACTCAGACCTGCAGCTTGTTGAAAAGAAAGTTAATTTAGAACTTTGAGGAGACACTCAAAAGCCAATTGGATGAATTTGGTTATCACAAGTTATTGCTTTTTGTAAATTAGATTGACTTTTCTTTGTGTCCCTTCTACTTTAACTACATCTGAAGAGTTAAACCAGGTGAGCCACCACTCAGAAAAGGAGCTAAATAGTTTTGCAGCTAAAGAACTCCCTTTAGTAAGGGCTTTCTTCAACCTAGGAGAAATTAACAAAAAGGCTACAATGAGTGTGGTTACCTGGATTTAAATGCACACATTTTGGCTAGCAGTAAATCAGGGAAAACTATTTGTCTCATTATCAAGGAAATTTTGCTTACAGAATCCCTCTCTGGGAAACCATGCTAGGAATACCCTGAGATTTGCCCTCGGGCTTACCAATAGTACCACTTGGGGACAATATTATTAAAGAGTAGAGAAAAGAGTCTTGAATATTTTTTACAGTATTTAAACTGTCCTCATAGAGACGGGCAGGAAGGCACTAGTTATTTTGATACCAGTAGCCCCTTGATTAGAAATATTATTGAAGTTTCCCCTTAGAATACCCATGGGTTACTATTTAACAGCCTGAAAAGGCAGTTATAAATTAATTTGATCAAGTGTTTTCATCTCTGTCTCCAGAGACTAGTCTTGTGGTAAACCAAGAACCTAGTTCAGATCTCCTGTAGATGAATATTTAGGTGAACTTTTCCTCTGAAATCCAAATTTCTAAATATTGATATACCTCAGAGGAGGTTCTAAAGTTCTCAATGTCAGAACCAGGCATAACCAGCCTACACTTTCTACCTTGACTTGCATTTGTGACCAAATAAAAGTTACTGCGAATAGCCAAACTAAAATGTATTCCAAAATATTTAACTTGAAGGAACTCATTCTTGAAAATTTAGCGTCCTTATAAATGAGTCATTTTAAATGATTGTCAGAAGACTATCAGGTCAGGACATTGAGCTTCATTCCCTATCCAGCTATGTTCCATGCTCCAATGTTGAGGCACTGTGAGTTCTGCTCTAGAGAGCCCTGGACATCAGGGGAAGTGCAGCCTGGCCTCATGAGGTCTGGCCTTATATGGTTCTTGTGCCTGCTAATTTTGCTAGCCCTGTTGTAGTTGCCTAAGCCCAGAATGCTAAGCTGAGGTATAGCACTGCCAATCTCATAAGCCCTTTGGACCCTTTCCTCTGGAAAGATGAGAAATTTAAACGGGAGCCAGCCACAATGATGACATTCTGTAACAGATGAAAATGGACTGCAGGTGTGTCAGCAACCCTGGGAACCAAAAAATTACCACACAGGGGATTTGTAGATGAGGAGGATACTGGACTAGATAACAAAGACATATCAAATACCTACATCTATTATACTTTTGCACAGACAGTTCAAGAGAAAACAGTTTATTGAGATCCACAATCACATTGTAGAGGTGACTATTTACCTGAAGCAAGAATATCAATTGCCAACAGAACACTGAGAGACAACCAGCATCTTGTCTCTCCCAGTATGTTAAAAATAAGCAGTACATATTCCAAAAGAATTCAGTGATATTCTATGACTATATCTGTGCCAGTTACCTCTAAGAGCCTACCAATAATTTATAATCTATTTGGGAAGAGAACAGCCACACATGAAGCATTAGGGAACGATTAGATTCTTACCTGTACCAGAGTAAACGTTCAATACTTTCCAAAGAAGGTGTCTTTATTTTCTACGGTAACAAATTACCACAAATTTGGTAGCTTAAAGAAACAGAAACTTACTCTTTCCTAGTTCTGGAGACCAGAAATCCAAAATCAGGGCCACACTCCTTACTAAGAATCCAGGGGAGAATTACGTCTTTGCCTCCTCCAGCTTCTGGTGGCTATAGGCCTTCTTTGATTTGTGACGACATCATTCCAATCTCTGCCTCCACAGTCACTTGCCTCCTCCTCTTCTGTGTGTCAAATTTCCCTCTCATTTCTCTTATAAGGGTGCTTGCGATGGCATTTTGGGCCCCCACCCAGATCATCCAGGACAATCTCCTTATCTCAAAATCCTTAATTGTATCTGCAAAGACCTTTTTTTTCAAATGAAGTAATATTCACAGGTTCTAGAGATGAGGATTAGACATATCTTTGGGGTGCTATTTTTCAACCTACCACAGAAGTGGAAGTTCACTGTAGGACCGAGTAGTCAGTTTCCTTCTCATCCTGAGATGATGGATTTTATGCAGCACCTTTAAAACAGCTAACATTTCAACTGGCAGGCACAAAAAGTTGAGCGAGCGTTCAATGTAGAGGGAACAGCAGGTGCAAAGACCATGATGCATTTTCAGCAAATGAGGTACGAGGCCATATGTGGTGCCCATGGGGAGTGATTATCACTGCTCACCAATCCCTAATGGAAGGCATGTAGTAATGAGCAGGGTTAATCAGGCTGGACAGGTAGGATGAAGCCAGATTATGAAAGCTCTTGAAATACAAGTAAAGCAGTCCAAACTTGATTTAACAGACAACAGGGAATATTATGAATTCTTAAATAGGGAAATACCATGATGGCTAATTTTCTGGGGCCCCAGAACAATCACTACACCTTCCCAGCATGTACTCTATCCTATCTCATTAGCAAAATCTCAGCCACTGTATTGATTTTCCTAAATTATCTTTTTGGGGGTAAACATGAACAAGAATTCAGTATAATCCACATAATGAAAAGATTTTGCTACTGGATTTAGTTATTCTATTAGAAAAATAAAAAATTAAACATAAGCTATATTTGTATATATACACACATCTGTGTATATATACACACATATATTTGCATTACTTTGCTTGAAGGAAAAGCTCTCTTTATGAGCAATTATTTATACATCTGGCTTATAATAAAATCATATTATGCAAATGAACAGAATCAACTCAAAGATGAAATTCTGATTATAACAATATGGGGGCTTTACAATATTCCATTAGGGAGAAAGGAAATGCTAGTCAGCAACCCAACCAGGAAAAACTATTTTGGTCCATAAATTATGCAGCTTTGTGTTTATTCAATTAAGTTAATCCTAAATGAATCCTTCTGTGAAAACGCTATGTAAACACTGCAACATACAACAGGCAAGCAGTGCTGGGGGATGCCTGCACAGAGGATTGCCCATTGGATCTGCCCCACCATGGAGCGGCTCCAGTTGCTCATTCGCTCAACTCCACCAACATCTCCAACAGTGTGAGATCAGGTTTAATAAAAACTCCGTCTGGCTCCACGGCCGTGCAAATCCAGGTGAGGCCTCGCAAGTCCTTGCAACTTGATTGTTTGGGGCTACAGCAACCGAAATTTGATGGAGGTTTTATTAAATCTGTGAGAGCCTTAAGAAGCCTCCTATTGCTTTAAAAGGCAATAGAGAGTATTGGGAGGGCTGCCCTTGTGGGCACATATTGAAAGTTCTATTGTAGTATGAGGATTTGATGGGAAATTGTCCCGTTTCATGACTCCGCATTGAGTAAAGCAGGTCAATATTGCAATTCATATATACATCTGCATTTGCTATAATTCCATTTCTACATTCATAATAAATACTTGACTTAGCAGGGTTAAAACTAACAGCTATGAGAACCTCTGTACTTCAGGAAAGAATTTTCTCTCTGCAATTTGCCCTGTGGCTGGTATCCTTCTCTAGGCCTTGATGACAATCACCTGGGAGCTCAGAGTTTGATTCCTAATTGATAGAGAGTGCCATGATATAAACTCACTTCATTCTTCTTTTTTATTTTTTATTTTTTTTTTAATCTATAATAGCAATACAATCAACACTGATTCGACTATTTGGTTACGGTGAAGAGCAAGTGGTGGCCCAAATAAGAGAAACAAGGAAGAGGTGGTAACGGGACAGCTGGAAAACATTATCTACCCCAAGAAAACAACCCTGGTGGTCAGCTAACATTGCAGGGTTTTGAGATAACAGTACATGAAAACCCTTTGTGATTTTCTTCCCCCAAAATGTGGGTTATGTTAAAATTCCATGAAACTAATATTTTAACTTGATGTCTTTGGATACCAAGAGAAACATATTTTCAAAATGGTGTTCATTGTAGTAATTTAACCTCTATAAGCTCTCTGGAAGACACAACAATTTGGAAATCACCAATGGTAAACAAGGTATTTTGTTTTTCTTTCTGCCACTACCATTTAAAGTAGGACGACTCACAGCCTCTTGGAGCTAGTATACTTCTCTTGTGAAATTTTTTTAAAAAAGGAAACAATAAATACATAGTAGTCTCATGGGGTGATAGATCCAATATTTTTGGATGACTTATGAAAGCTCTAATCTCCACCAAAATTTGGAAATATGAATGGTCAATCTGAAAGTGCTAATATAAAAAGCCACTGAGTTATAAAACTAAGAAAGTATTTTGGATTACTTTGAATAGAAGGATGTGCAGTAGTGGACCTTAATTAAAATTTGTGGATCTCATAAAAAGAACCACACAGTGCCATGTCTCAGGCCCACAGTCAGCTCAATATTTTGCTACCACTAGTTTTATCCAATTTTTTACAGCGTGTAGTAAGTGAACAATAATAGAACTGATTCTGAAGGTTGTTTAAAGCAAGGCATTTGTAGGTGCATAGCTATTGGATTTTTGAAGAATAATTCCAACTATAGCTTAAACTAAAATTTTGTTATTCTCCTGGACAGTAGCATAAAACAAAATGTCCCACAGCAATTCAGATTGACGTTCTTTGTGCTCAGTGTCCAACAACAAAGGGAACAATCTTTAAATAACTTAAGTAGTTATTTGAAAACTGTCTCCTTTCAAAAATATATTATCCAACGTCTGAGTCTTTCAGAAGTTAAATATTTGAGAAATGAAATGAGGAAGCTGGTGATTAGAACTAGGGTACCATTATGGCTTTGGTCAAATATGGACACTGCAATTTTTTCAGATACAAAAAGACTGCCAAATAAATCTAATAGTTTCCCACTCTGCATCCCCACCCCCGTTATTTTCTCTGTCTCCTCTCTGTGTGTTGGGTGGTGGGGAAGCAGTGAGTGTGTGGATATATACATGTGCCTGGGCAGGTATGATAAGTAAGCCTGTGTCTGTCTCTGATCTACATTTTCCCAATCAGGAGGATGAAAAGAAGACAGATATTGTGAACCCTAGAGGGACAGTTTTATTTTAAATTATACTTTATGTTCTAGGGTACATGTGCACAATGTACAGGTTTGTTACACATGTATACATGTGCCATGTTGATGTGCTGCACCCGTTAACTCATCCTTTACATTAGATATATCTCCTAATGCTATCCCTCCCCTCTCCCCCCACCCCACAACAGGCCCCGGTGTGTGATGTTCCCCTTCCTGTGTCCAAGTGTTCTCATTGTTCAATTCCCACCTATGAGTGAGAACATGCAGTGTTGACAGACAGTTTTTTGTTTTAAAAATGTTAACTGATACAGATACCATTCAGGTCCTGTATTTTATTCAAAATTCAGAAAGGCAGACTCATTCCACCTGTGAAGGAAATGTGCACTCTCAGCCCCTAGAAAGCCTATGATTTGGAAAATGGAACACTAAGGAGGACCGTTTGGAAATGTTTTTGATGTTGCTCCAATGCCTGCAGGGGCCATGATGGATATATTGGCTGAAGGCTCTTCTGACTTCCACCCCAAGCCACAACCTGGGTACACTGATGCTTCTCCCTAAAGTATTTTCAGGCCATGGACAGGGATCATCCGCAAAAAGGTTTTTTGCCTTTATAAATGTTATTGTTACAAACTTGTAAATGAATGAAAAAAACGATTTGTATAGCCCTTCATGTGTTTGTTTAACAAATATTAATTTCCTGTGACTCTGTGCTCTAAATAAGATGGAAACAAAAATATATACAACAGTGCCAGTCCACAATGCAAACATCAATAAACAACAAGCCAGGCCACTGAATTGCCTCCTCCACATTGTTAATAATGTTATCATCGTTTATTACTAATTAACTTTTGACAGAGAACCTGGTTCTGTTTGGCCCATGAAAAACAAGCCTTCTATGACCTAAGTGGTATAACCTCAGACAGACAGTTCTGCTTAGATAACACCCAGGATGATGATTAATCCAAGGAAGAGCAGAGTGCAGCTGGTACAATGTCTACCCCTTCCACCATACTCACCCACAGCCTTATTTTTAATCATTTTTCTATGATTCAAATTTAAAACTGAAACACAAATATTACTAGGTGTTTTTTTAAGTTGTTTGAGGACACAGAACAAGTGTCACTTTCTTCATGTTCTCCTGTGCCTATTGTGGTGTCTTACACAGAGTAGTTAGTCATTTAACAAGTAGTTAAGTTGACTTGGACCTACTCCATTTTTCAAAATATCTAAACAATGACTAAAAACAAATTGTAAATCTTAGGAAGAAAGCTCTGGTGTATTAAGAAGCTTATCCACTCTAATTTAAGGGGAAAAAAGGTGTGTAAAAAATTTCAAGATAACTACTCCTCAAAATCAATCAATTTATGAATAAAATGTACCTTTGTCCAACAAATTCATCTATAAACAGAGTTATTAATTCAGAGTCCACATATATTTTTTTGAGACAGAGTCTCACTCTGTTGCCCAGGCTGGAGTACGGTGGTGAGTCAGAGTTGACTCACTGCAGCCTCTGCCTCCTGGGTTCAAGCGATTCTCATGTCTCAGCCTCCCAACTACCTGGGACTACAGGCATGTGCCACCACACTTGGCTAATTTTTTTGTATTTTTAGTAGAGACAGGGTTTCCCCACGTTGGTCAGGCTGGTCTTGAACTCTTGACCTCAAGTGATCCACCCACCTCAGCCTCCCAAAAAGCTGAGATTACAGATGTGAGTCACCATGCCCGGCCACATATTTTTATTAAACACCTACTATATACTTGACCTTTTACTGAGGTGTAGAGTTTTAAAATGTAGTCACACAGAAAAATGGGTGAGAGCTGGAGAGAGAGCACTTGATGACATCAAAGCTGTCACTAGGTAATCATGGTCCTTTCTGCACAGTGGTTTAAACCTCACAGAAGGTGGAAACATCATGCACAAGACTAAGTTTTGTACTTCCTTACTGTAGACTTGTTTCTTTCTCACAGGCTTCATGTTCTTAGCTCACACTCAGTTCCTTTCTCTCTAGCTCTAGGTTCCTTTCTCCCTGGCTCTAGCTCTAGCCTAGAGGTTATAATTACATTTCATGTTGGAAATGCCTACATCTGTAAAGAGAGCTTTAAAACTTCATTTTTGAAATGCTCATCTTGTAAAATAAAGTTGCTATACATTTTGGCACTTCAGCTCTGGCTTCTCTCATCCTCTCTGATATGGTAGGCTCTCAGAAAGTTTACCAACAACATGTTGGCTACTGCCAATTCTGATTACCTTTGACCTTCTTAAGAGGAAAACAGCATTACTTTCATCTTGCCTTCTGCCTCTGCCTTCTCACTCCAGAAAACCAACTACAACCTTTCCCCTGGCTCCACTTTGGAAAAGCCTTGCAATTCCTCAAATGGCAAACACAGAGGTACCACATAACCTAGCAATTCTACTCACTGGTATAAACCCCAGAGAAATGAAAACCTATGTCCACACAAAAACTTAACATAGAAGTGAAAACAACCCAAATGTCCGTGAGTTGACGAATGGAGAAACAGAATGTAGTCTATCCATAAAATTAAATATTAAATATTATTCTGCAATAAGAATAAATGAAGTACTGATACATGATACAACATGGATGAACCTTGAAAACATTATGCTTAGTGAAAGATGTCAGTCGCATATGATTCTATTTATATGAAATGTTCAAAACAGGAAAATCTAGAGAGACAGAAAACAGATTACTGTGTCTGTTCATTCCTAGGCCTAGGAGGGATGGGGGTTTGGGAGGTGACGGTTAAGGGGTACAGGATTTGGTTTTTTTTTTCTTCTTTTTTCACTTTTTAAAAAAATTATACTTTAAGTTCTGGGGTACATGTGCAGAACGTACAGGTTTTTTACATAGGTATACATGTACCATGGTGGTTTGGTGCATCCATCTACATTAGGTATTTCTCCTAATGCTGTCCCTCCCCTTGTCCCCCAACAGCCCCAGTGTGTGATGTTCCCCTCCCTGTGCCCATAGATTCTCATTGTTCAACTCCCACTTATGAGCGAGAATATGTAGTATTTGGTTTTCTGTTCCTGTGTTAGTTTGCTGAGAATGATGGTTTCCAGCTTCATCCCTGTCCCTGCAAAGGACAGCAACTCATTCTTTTTTATGGCTGCATAGTATTCCATGATATATATGTACACATTTTCTCTATCCAGTCTAACAGTGATGGGTATTTGGGTTGGTTCCAAGTCTTTGCTATTGTGAATAGTGCTGCAGTAAACATACATGTGCACGTGTCTTTATAGTAGAATGATTTCTAATCCTTTGGGTATATACCCAATAATGGGATTGCTGGATTAAATGGTATTTCTAGTTCTAGATACTTGAGGAATCACCACGCTGTCTTCCACAATGGTTGAACTAATTTACACTCCCACCAACAGTATAAAAGAATTCCTATTTCTCCACATCCTCTCCAGCACCTGTTGTTTCCTGACTTTTTAATGATCACCATTCTAACTGGTGTGAGATGATACCTCATTGTGGTTTAGATTTGCATTCCTCTAATGACTAGTGATGATGACCTTTTTTTCATACGTTTGTTGGCCACATAAATCTCTTCTCTTGAAAAGTGTTTGTTTATATCCTTCGCCCACTTTTTGATGGGGTTATTTGTTTTTTTCTTGTACATTTGTCTAAGTTCTTTGTAGATTCTGGATATTAGCCCTTTGTCAGATGGATAGATTGCAAAATTGTCTTCCATTCTGTGGGTTGCTGCTTCACTCTGATGATAGTTTCTTTTGCTGTGCAGAAGCTCTTTAGTTTAATTAGATCCCATTTGTCTATTTTGGCTTTTGTTGCCATTGCTTTTGGTGTTTTAGTCATAAAGTCTTTGCCCATGCCTATATCCTGAATGGTATTGCCTAGGTTTTCTTCTAGGGTTTTTATGGTTTTAGGTCTTACATTTAAGTCTTTAATCCATCTTGAGTTAATTTTTGTATAAGGTGTAAGGAAGTGATCCAGTTTCAGTTTTCTGCATATGGCTAGCCAGTTTTCCCAGCACCATTTATTAAATCGGGAATCCTTTCCCCATTGCTTGTTTTTGTCAGGTTTGTCAAAGATCAAATGGTGGTAGTTGTGTGATGTTATTTCTGAGGCCTCTGTTCTGTTCCATTGGTCTGTATATCTGTTTTGGTACCAGTACCATGCTGTTTTGATAACTGTAGCCTTGTAATATAGTTGAAGTCAGGTAGAGTGATGCCTCCAGCTTTGTTCTTTTTGCTTAGGATTGTCTTGGCTATACTGACTCTTTTTTGGTTCCATATGAAATTTAAAGTAGTTTTTTTTCTAATTCTGTGAAAAAAGTCAGTGGTAGCTTGATGGGAACAGCATTGAATTGGTAAATTACTTTGCAGAGTATGGCCATTTTCACAATATAGATTCTTCCTATCCATGAGCATGGAATATTTTTCCATTTGTTTGTGTCCTCTCTTATTTCCTTGAGCAGTGGTTTGTAGTTCTCCTTGAAGAGGTCATTCACATCCCTTGTAAGTTGTATTCCTGGGTATTTTATTATCTTTGTAGCGATTGTGAATGGGATTTTGCTCATGATTTGGCTCTCTGTCTGTTATTGGTGTATAGGAATGTTTGTGACTTTTGCACATTGATTTTGGATCCTGAGACTTTGCTGAAGGTGCTTAACAGCTTAAAGAGTTTTTGGGCTGAGACAACGGGATTTTCTAAACATACAATCATGTCATCTCCAAACAGTTAATTTGACTTCCTCTCTTCCTATTTGAATATGCTTTATTTCTTTCTCTTGCCTGATTGCCCTGACCAGAACTTCCAATACTATGTTGAATAGGAGTGGTGAGAGAGGGCATCCTTGTCTTGGGCTGGTATTCAAAGGGAATGCTTCCAGTTTTTGCCCATTGAGTGTGATATTGGCTGTGGGTTTGCCATAAATAGCTCTTATTATTTTAATATACATTCCATAAATACCTAGTTTATTGAGTGTGTTTACCATGAAGGGGTGTAGAATTTATTGAAGGCCTTTTCTGTATCTCTTGAGATAATCATGTGGCTTTTGTCATTGGTCCTGTTTACGTGATGGATTATGTTTATTGATTTGTGTATGTTGAACCAGCCTTGCATCCTAGGGATGAAGCCCACTTGATCATGGTGGATAAGCTTTTTAATGTGCTGCTGGATTCGATTGGCCAGTATTTTATTGATGATTTTCACATCGATGTTCATCAGGGATATTGGCCTGAAATTTTCCTTTTTTGTTGTGTCTCTGTCAGGTTTTGGTATCAGGATAATGCTGGCCTCATAAAATGAGTTAGGAGGAGTCCCTCTTTTTCCATTTTTTGAAATAGTTTCAGAAAAAAATGGTACCAGCTCCTCTTTGTACCTCTGGTAGAATTCAGCTGTTACTCTGTCTGGTCCTGGGCTTTTTTTGCTTGATAGGCTATTAATTACTGCCTCAATTTCAGAACTCGTTATTGGTCTATTAAGGAATTCAGCTTCTTCCTGGTTTAGTCTTGGGAGGGTGTATGTGTCCAGGAATTTATTTCTTCTAGATTTTCTAGTTCATTTGGGTAGAGGTGTTTATAGTATTCTCTGGTGGTAGTCTGTGTTTCTGTACGATCAGTGGTGATCTCCCCTTTATCATTTTTTATTGTGTCTATTTTATTCTTCTCTGTTTTCTTATTAGTCTGGACAGTGGTCTATCTATTTTGTTAATCTTTTCAAAAAACCAGCTTCTGGATTCACTGATTTTTTTTTTTTTTGAAGGGTTTTTCATGTCTCTATCTCCTTCAGTTCTGCTGTGATCTTAGTTATTTATTATCTTCTGCCAGCTTTGGAATTTGTTTGCTCTTGCTTCTCTAGCTCTTTTAATTGTGATGTTAGGGTGTCAATTTTAGATCTTTCCCACTTTCTCTTGTGGGCATTTAGTGATATAAATTTCCCTCTAGACACTGCTTTAGCTGTGTCCCAGAGATTCTGGTATGTTGTGTCTTTGTTATCACTGGTTTCAAAGAACTTATTTATTTCTGCCTTAATTTCATTATTTACTCAGTAGTCATTCAGGAACAGGTTGTTCAGTTTCCATGTAGTTATGTGGTTTTGAGTGAGTTTCTTAACCCTGCATTCTAATTTGATTGCATTGTGGTCTGAGAGACTGTTTGTTATGATTTCCATTCTTTAGCAATTGCTGAGGGGTGTTATACTTCCAATTATGTGGTCGATTTTAAAATAAGTGCTATGTGGTGCTGAGAAGAATGTATATTTTGTTGATTTGGGGTGGAGAGATCTGTAGATGCCTATTAGGTCCGATTTTAAAATAAGTGCTATGTGGTGCTGAGAAGAATGTATGGGGTGGAGAGATCTGTAGATGCCTATTAGGTCCCCTTGGTCCAGAGTTGAGTACAAGTTCTGAATATCCTTGTTAATTTTCTGTCTCGTTGATCTGTCTAATATTGACAGTGGTGTGTTAAAGTCTCCCACTTATTGTGTAGGAGTCTAAGTCTCTTTGTAGAACTTGCTTTCTAAGAACTTGCTTTATGAATCTGGGTGCTCCTGTATTGGGTGGATATATATTTAGGATAGGTAGCTCTTCTTGTTGCATTGATCCTTTTACCATTATGTAATGCTCTTCTTTGTCTTTTTTTTTTTTTTTTTTTTTTTTGTCTTTTTTGGTTTAAAGTCTGTTTTATCGGAGACTAGGATTGCAGCCCCTGTTTTTGTTTGTTTGTTTTGCTTTTTATTTGCTTGGTAAATCTTCCTCTATCCCTTTAAGTTGAGCCTGTGAGTGTCTTTGCATGTGAGATGAGTCTCCTGAATACAGCACACTGATGGGTCTTGGTATCCAATTTGCCAGTCTGTGCCTTTTAATTGGGGCATTTAGCCCATTTGCATTTAAGGTTAATATTGTTATGTATGAATTTGATCCTGTCACGATGCTAGCTGGTTATTTTGCCCATTAGTTGGTGCAGTTTCTTCATAGTGTCAATGGTCTTTACATTTTGGTTTGTTTTTGCAGTAGCTTGTACCGGTTTTTCCTTTCCATATTTAGTGCTTCCTTCAGGAGCTCTTGTAAGGCAAGCCTGGTGATGACAAAATCCCTCAGCATTTGCTTGTCTGTAAAGGATTTTATTTCGCCTTCACTTATGAAGCTTAGCTTGGCTGGATATGAATTCTGGGTTGAAAATTCTTTTCTTTAAGAATGTTGAATATTGGCCCCCACTCTTTTCTGACTTGTAGGGTTTCTGCAGAGAGATCTGCTGTTAGTCTGATGGGCTTCCCTTTGGGGGTAACCTGACTTTTTCTCTGGCTTCCCTTAACATTTTATTCTTCATTTCAACCTTGGTGAATCTGAAGATTATGTGTCTTGGGGTTGGTCTTCTTGATGAGTATCTTTGTGGTGTTCTCTGTATTTCCTGAATTTGAATGTTGGCCTGTCTTGCTAGGTTGGGGAAGTTCTCCGTGATAATATCCTGAACTGTGTTTTCCTACTTGGTTCCATTCCCCTGATCACTTTCAGGTACATCAATCAAATGTAGGTTCAGTCTTTTCACATAGTCCCATATTTCTTGGAGGCTTTGTTTGTTCCTTTTAATTCTCTTTTCTCTAATCTTGTCTTCCTGCTTTATTTCATTAAGTTGATCTTCAATCTCTGGTATGCTTTCTTCTTCTTGATCAATTTGGTTATTGATACTTGCATATGCTTCACGAAGTCCTCGTGTTGTGTTTTTCAGCTCCATCGGGTCATTTATGTTCTTCTCTAAACTGATTATTCTAGTTAGCAATTCCTCTAACCTTTTATCAATGTTCTTAGCTTCCTCGCATTGGGTTAGAACATGCTCCTTTAGCTCAGAGGAGTTTGTTACTATCCACTTTCTGAATCCTACTTCTGTCAATTTGTCAAACTCATTTTCTGTCCAGTTTTGTTCTCTTGCTGGTGAGGAGTTGTGATCCTTTGAAGGAGAAGAGGCATTCTTGTTTTGGGAATATTCAGCCTTTGTGCACGTTTTTTTTCCTCATCTTCATGAATTTGTTTACGTTTGGTCTTTGTTGTTGGTGACCTTAAGATGGAGTTTTTGCATTGTTGTCCTTTTTGTTAATGCTGATTCTATTGCTTCCTGTTTGTTAGTTTCCCTTCTAATAGTCAGGCCCCTCTTCTGCAAGTCTGCTGGAGTTTGCTGGGCATCCACTCCAGACTCCGTTTGCCAGGGTATCACCAGTGGAGGCTGCAGAACAGAAAAGATTGCTGCCTGCTTCTTCCTCTGGAAGCTTCGCCCCAGAGGGGCACTTGCCAGGTGCCAGCCGGATCTCTCCTGTATGAGGTGTCTCTCAACCCCTCTTGGGAGGTGTCTCCCCATCAGGAGGCACGGGGGTCAGGGACTCACTTGAGGAGGCAGTCTGTCCCTTAGCAGAGCTGGAGCGCTGTGCTGGGAGATCTGCTGCTCTCTTCAGAGCCAGCAGGCGGGAACATTTAAGTCTGCTGAAGTTGCGCCCACAGCTGCCTCTTCTCCTAGGTGCTCTGTCCCAGGGAAATGGGAGTTTTATCTTTAAGTCCCTGACGGGGACTGCTGCCTTTTTTTCAGAGATGCCCTGCCCAGAGAGCCAGGATTTCTTTTATAGAGTAATAAAAGTGTTTTAAAATTGACTGTGGTGATAGATGTGTAACTGTATGAATACGTTAAAATCATTTAACTTGAAAAAAAAAAAGGAAAAAGAAAAAATTTTTTCCCTGGCTTCATCAATGGGCGGTTCATCAATGGTTCTAGACTCCTGGGCCCCTGCTTTTTCTTCTCTAATCTGTAACTCCAGCATAGATCACTGTTGTTGTTGGCTGAGGCATGGGAAGAGGTCATAGTGAATTTATTATTCTCCAGAATGACCCCTCCACTGATTCCTGGTGGCTAACATAAACCACCTCTTCTTAACAGCTCTTAAAACAAGTTTGATAAGCTCATAATTTAGGCAGCCTTTATGACCACAGCCAGATCTTCCCTGGGCTAATTGTTGTCTCCCATTGGTAATTTTTTTAGGCTACTGATCATTTGTCTCACTAATCTCTCTATTTGTTCCTGCAGCTAATAGCAGATCCCCAAATACCCTCTGTAATTTTCTTACAAGCAGAATTCCAATTCCCCATTAAGAAATCCTGCTTTAAAGTGTAATTAAAGATCATCTAAGAAAAACAGGGCCAATTTTGTAAACCCCACAAGCAATTTTTTCCTCTGCCAGAAGGAAGGGTGTTTAGAGGAAATTAAAAATCACTTTAAAAATTATAAACAGGTTTAATGCAACCATTCTAATCAACAGTCTCGTTATCAAGTAATATATCTAAAATTAAGGTAACAGACTTTAAAAGGAATAGACTATAAAAATCATCTGCTATTCAACAGGCATATCAACCAAGCAATTACTAATTCTGTTTATAACTACAGCCCTATACTCTTTTTAAAAGGGCAATGAAAGCAAAACTTGGTTTGTGAGCCCCTATTAAATTAGCATTGATTTTGTTTTACTGCCAAGCTAAGGAAATATCAACATTAAGGAGTTCTTTAACCCTATTTAGAGTGTGCACACTTACACTGAATTTAGTCCACAGATTGTTTATCTTGCTATTTACAATGAACCAAAAAAAATCAATCCCCGGCATAGAAGTTTTATGCATGGCTGTAGAAGAAAGCATGGCTACCTGAGAAATTGTTAGAAAGCAGCAATGCATTAGCAGCACTACCTTATTAAGTAGGACACAAAGGGTTTGTGCTATTCAGATATAAATCCACTGAAGTGTGATCCAATGTTAATTGTTAACAATTGCCTGCATTTGAGCCATTACAGAGAGGAAGGATTCATTTAAAGCAAACAGTGACATGTGCCAAAGCTTATTTTCTCAATTGTTCTCATGTTTGTAAATATTTAGGGTTGTGTGGAGGTAAAAACATGCAAATATAAAAGATAGAGACTATTCCATTATAATAAATGTTCAACAGTAAAATACAGGTTTCTGTTTTTGTAAAGTCCGTTCAAAGGAAAAATAAAACTAATCAACTTTGAAACAACTTTGAAAAATTCCAAAAGCTATGACAAAATATAGCACAGTGTTGACGGAGGTATTGAAATCAGTCCTAGAAGTCAGCAAATGGAGCTAAGTCTCACTGATATCTGCAAATATGTCTTGCATCAGGTCTATTACAAATGTGATAGCACTGTGTTGAACTTTCCTACTTTGCAAGAATCTGATCTTTTTCAGATTATGTGAATCTAAAATTGATTGAAAGGACAGCTATTAAACTTGTGTCAAAAGGCCTTTTTTTATAACAGAAACGTACTAGCCATTTTGAAATTTAATCATAGTTCTTAAGATCTTTCTGCCCCTGGAAATAATTTCTTTTAAAGTATAACTTTAAATGAATTCTTCGTATTCTTTTTTTAACATACTTAGGATATATTGGACATCTTAGGATCTAGAACTAGAAATACCATATGACCCAGCCATCCCATTACTGGGTATATACCCAAAGGGTTATAAATCATGCTGCTATAAAGACATGCACACGTATGTTTATTGTGGCACTATTCACAATAGCAAAGACTTGGAATCAACCCAAATGTCCATCAGTGACAGACTAGATTAAGAAAATGTGGCACATATACACCATGGAATACTATGCAGCCATAAAAAAGGATGAGTTCATGTCCTTTGTAGGGACATGGGTGCAGCTGGAAACCATCATTCTCAGCAAACTATCGCAGGAACAGAAAACCAAACACTGCATGTTCTCACTCATAGTTGGGAATTGAACAATGAGATCACTTGGACTCTGGAAGGGGAACATCACACACAGGGGCCTATTATGGGGAGGAGGAAGGGGGGAGGGATGGCATTGGGAGTGATACCTGATGTGAATGATTAGTTGATGGGTGCTGATGAGTTGGTGGGTGCAGCACACCAACATGGCACAGGTATACATATGTAACAAACCTGCACGTTGTGCACATGTACCCTAGAACTTAAAGTAAAATTTAAAAATAATAATAAATAAATAAATACATAAATAAATAAATAAATACAAGAGAATTAGAGAGTGGAAACAAATTCTATGATCAAAATAAATCAAAGCACTCTCAGTTACTAAAGGGTTTATTTCCAGAGCCTGTCTAGGTATCCCAAGAATATTGGTGCATGAAAAAAAAACCACTAACCTATCCACCAACTTCTCACTCGAATAATGAAACTTGTTCTTGTAGTTATATTTTTTCTTGTTCTATATGAGAAGGGGCAGAAGAGCTAAAATTTATTGTACCTTTATCATGTGGCTATCATTGTGCTAAGCACTTTCCATGCATTAATGTATTTAATGTTCACAATGGTCTTTTGCATACTTTCATTTCATAGAAGAAATGGAGACTTACATATAGAGAACCAGCTTTAGAGTAACTTCAGTTGGACCAAAAAACTATGGATTTGCCTATCAGATAGCAAGATCAATACAGACCCAGAAACATCAGATGTTTGAAAATCTTTCCTCACCAGCTGTAATAATTCATTATTGCAATAAATGATTTCCAAGTTTGTTTAATTACGTACCACTCTCAGAAAAAAAGAAAAACTCTGGTGCATGCACCCACAATATGTACATATTCATTTATTATAAATTATATAGTATTTAGAATATATTGCAGTCAATAGACATTATCAACTTAGGGCAAGGTTCATATTAATGGTGTTGAAATATTAGGTGTAAATCCAAAGGACAAATAACCTTCCTGATAATTTTTAATATTTTTGGTTGAACTTCTTTTCAGAGAAGGATGAACTCAATATTGATTTTACCATGTGAAGTAGCTGCCAAAGAGTCCATCTGGCAGGAAGAAGGGTATCATCTCTGCCGTTTTCTTGTGAGTTGCTTTGTTCTGCATTGTGAATACTATCTTCAAACCAAACCCATTCCCTTACAGGAATCTTATCTATCTGTTTATTTCATGAGGGTTTTTCAAAGCTATTATTTAAAACAAGATAACATTCATAAATACATTTGACACCTAAAAAGCAGTACATCTAAAGACCAGTGTGGGTCCCCGCACCACCCTCCATCCTCCTCTCAACATGGCACTGCCCTCTTCCAGTCCATCTCTGGAGTCCCGTGAGGGCAACGCTGCTAATCCGTATCTTAGAAGTTAGTGAAGTTTCATTTCATTCTGACTTTTAAAATAAACATCCCAGCACTTCAACTGGCTCACCCCCTGCAGCGTTGGGCCCTACTTTGGATTCCACTGTTCTAGCAAAGAGGGTTAGAAGTCAGCACAAATGCATAAACACTGCCTTCAATACAAGGTCTTCTTGATAATTTTTAACTAACTTCCCAAGCCACGTTTGCCTAATTTCTCAGGAGGGAACAAGAAGATAGATACAATATTTGAAAATAGTTGGAAGCCCCAGCTCTGTCATGCATGAATCAGGTTACTTCATCTTTTTGAGTCTCAATACTTTAGCTGCAATTGTGAGGATGAGTTGAGCTCAGGAGCCAGAGAGTGAACATAATGAATTCCATCTGAATTATTACAAAATATTTGATATTTAAAAATGTTTCAGTGGGCAATCTCACACAGAAAATTGCCTTTTCATGAATCAGAAGAGACATGATATTTCTACGAAGACTGAGTCTCTCACCATATCGTTATACCAATTCAAGTCCTAACCATGAGTTCCAATCCTTGACAGGAGTTTGTAAGGGACGGATACAAGCAATAATGGTTTGAGTTTTAAAAAATATATATGTTAACCAAAAAACATTCTTCCTCCCCATAGCTCTTCCTTTTTTGATTAGAATAACTCAGTGGTTCACAGACCAGTAATAGCTCAGCATTACCAAGGAGCTTGTTAAAAATCAAAATGAAAATTATCAGCCCCACCCTAGATCTCCTGAATCAGAAGCTCCAGAGATGGGTCCTATGTATTAGCAACCTCCCCAGGTGATCTGACGCACGCTAAAGTTTGAGAACTCCTAGTGTACCTTTTCTAAAGCAAAGGGGCACGTGTTTGATTTTCAGTCTCAATTAATAGGTGCATGAACTTCATCTATATAACTTCCCTATAATGAAGTGAACTGTCTTTCCCTTGTGGACATACAATGTTAGAACATTGATAGGGATAATTATACTTGTTAAATTTGATTTGATTTGGTAAAACTGCACAAAACTGAATACAAACATTTGGCTATAATTCAGGAATGCTACAAACTCAAGATTGTTGCTGTTCATGAGACATTTTTAAACAAAATTGTAACCATGGGTTATACTTTTCAATGCCATTTGATATAATAAATAAATAAAGTTCAATGTCTGGTCACTGTTGCATTTTCTTGGTAATATACGTCTGGCTACCTCACAACTGTTTTTTGAATGAGGAAATAAAAGTCTCCATTTAATTTTCTCAATGTTGTATGTGGTATTATCAGCCAAAAAAACTTAAGCCTTATTATCACTTTATCTTTTTTCAGTCATTTTAACTCACTACATGTCATTGGTGTGTGTGTGTGTGTGTGTGTGTGTATGTGTGTGTGTGTGTGTGTGTGTGTGTGTTTATTTGACTAACCTAGTTCGTCCAGATAGCTGTTTCTTTGCCTTTTTTGAATTCTGTCCACTCTATAAAGATATCTAAAGCTCCATAAAGACAAATCTATACTTGGTCTTAAGCCATTTGAAATAATAGTTAAAAAACAACAAAATCACAATTTTCCCCTAGTTTGGAAAGGAGGACCTAAGCATTTTTCAATTACAGAAACAGACCTTTAGCTAGATAATTCAAAATAATGCTTAATTTACTGATTAAAGTTTAGCATACACATTAACAGGTGCCTCTAAAAGTCAAAAACACACAGAGCTGAGTCTCCTACATGAAGTACTTTCCTTTAGTACACATGACCCTTCCTTTTGATCAACCAGTATTTATTAATGGGCTGCTCTCTCAGTTACACATGGTTTGGAGCCTGTTGGCAAAGGCTTTTTCCCACTCACATGATGTTACTTATTTGACAGAATATGGATAATTTCAAGGCTTTGATGGCCTTTCAGTGTTAAGACTGGCAGATGAATATTGTGATGCATTTTTAAAATTTGGTGTAAGAAGAAAAGTATATTCTTAGATAATAAAGTATGGCCCAACTTCAGACAGCCAGCTGTGGACTTGATTCTTTAAAAATGATTTACATGGTCCAGTTGCACTGTCTCTATAATTTTCTTTTTGCACAACATTCTGGATCTAGATTACATATATAAGATTTATTTGGTGATTTTTGTTGATTTTGATTTATTATTTCACTATTTAGACTAAACTTTCTCTGAAATGTCTTCTATAAAAAATAATGTAACATTTATTGCATTTATTACACTTAATGATAAACCTTTCAGGAAATGTATCAATCTAAAAAATGATCAAAATCACGCATGTTTAATTTAATGCAACACATGATTTTACTTTAAGAGATTTTATGCACATAAAAATCCCCAAGATTTTGACCTTTATCTAGGGCAACTTGCTTTCAGCAGGAGACTAACTTGAATCAATTCTTTTCCCTTTTAGATTATATTAGGGTCAGAATCCTTATGTGACCCTCATGGTTATTTGTGGGACATGACAAAGAAGGATAAAATCTAACCACTCATTTGTAGCCAAAAGGTTTAGATACTGCTTCTTATTTGATTATACCTCTTTGGTATAAGATGTGTTTTATTTCTACCACAAAAAAAGTTTATAAAACCTAATTCTAAACCATATTTTTTGAGCTCAGATATATACTTCCAAATGGAATGGAATACCTTCATCAGTTTAACGTGCTTTCCAAATCTCCCAACATGCTGTAAAACATGCAATCCTCAGTTGGGGATGGATTATAAGGGTTAACATATCTTTTCAAGTTAATCAAGGCTGAATTAGAACTAACTCAATTCTTTCCCCACAATTTAATGCTTCCATTTTTTACCAGTGACCTGAAAAGATTTGATTTCATAGATGCCAAAGCAGACCAAAAAAAAATCCAAAACACCAAAAAGCAGATTTTCATTGCAATTGTAACTTGTTCATCTTGTTTAAGCTGGTAGGTAAAGTTCATATTTCCATGTCTAACACTCCAAATTTTATACTAATTCAATTTAGACATCTTATTAATGTTGCCACAGAATGCTTAAGTTTATTTTCTTGACATATGATTAAGTTTAAAATTTCCATTATTTCTCCTATAATTTATTTTGAAACCTAAAAGCCTCACATTTTCATAAATCTTTTAAGGGTTTTGAAATGTGCTACCATAAAATTATCTAATTATGTATTTTATAGTCCAAACTACAAAGCAAATACAATCCATAGCATTAAAAACAAATGAATCTGAAGATGCTAAATTGAGTCAAAGAGGCTTCCTAATTCAAAGTCAATACTAAATAAATGATATACTTTGTATCTGGTTGAAAATGTAACATTATCCAGTAAAAAAAAAAAAATTGTATTTTAAAAGGAAATAAAGTTTCCCATACTTTTGATACAGAAAACATCACTTAAGTCCAATCCACCCCCAGCATGTTGCCTTCATTTTGACCTTCACTAAGGAAAGTCGCCACTGAGAAATAAATGTTCAGTGAAGGGAGCTTGTGGGGGGACCTCTGGGGAGAGTCAAGGAACAGTGTTTATTGGATAAAACACTAAGTGTGTACAAATAAATCACAGATCCAAAATGGTTGCGGTAAGAATGGAGGATATTTCATATCAAATCATCACATCTTAGAATGGAGTTTTGGTTTGGTTTCTCTATTCTTTCCCTTCCCCTTTGAAAGATGAGACTCCAGATTTGTAACTCTTAAATGATAAGTCAGAGTTAAATTCCAAGTTTATTTTAACTTGGAAAATATCAGTGATTTGTTATTTTAATCACCCAATTGGCTTTGTTTTTCTGTATGAATATCATTATTTTCTTGTCTCTCGCCCTTTAAAATCCATTTTCCATAATTTCAATATTATTGTTATAATATAATAGAAATTCACTCAACAATTGCAGAATTTCAAGCCCTACTCTGCTGGCAACTGGCCCAGTCTTAATCACCAAGAGTGAAACCTGCATTTGGTCACTAATGCACTAAAACATTGCTAATGACATGGAGGTATGACAAGATAAGGCCAGTCTCATAATGAATGACTCCACAAAAGCAAAGTGGCAAAAGCAATTATAGAATCACATGGGCCACTGGCCTTGAATTGTCATGGACATCCTATTTCATGTTGTTCAGCTAAAACAACTCAGAGATAACGTTATGTTCAGTAGAAGCAGAGGTTGTATCACATGTGTACTTCAACTGGCACATACTTCTGTTTCAAGAACTAATTGTTCTATAGGAAGAGATCTTCAGTTCCTTTATTACCAAGATGAATTAAACAGTTTTCCACATTCAGACTGTTTTCTTCGTATACAACAAACCCTAAGGAAAAGAAGTAAATACTTTAAAAATGTTTAATAATTTTGTATTTCATTTTATTAAATACCACTTGGCATTTCCATGCATTCTCCTAATATTCCCCAAGAAGTTTTAACTTATTTATGATACATTACATAAATATAGTATAATTACAAAAGAAGTTGAGTGCATTTCAATATGTCAAACGTTTTTTTTCTGCTATAATTACAACCAAGGAAAATACAATCAACAAACTGAATAAAGATGCTAATAAAAGTTATGTATAAATATTTAAAATTATTTAATATTACTTTAAAAATATATTTAATGCAAATAAAAATCATGTGAGCAGTATTATAAAATTAACCCAAAATTCCATCAGATATGAATAGAAAATTTAAAATTTATCTTTTAACTGAGTAAGAAAATGATTGCTTCACTGAGGCAACAGCCTAGTTTCTCCATCATAAAACTGAGCCATAAGCTGGGCATGGTGGTGTGTACCTGTAGTCCCAGCTACTCAGGAGGCTAAGGCAGGAGGATCACTTGAGGCCAGGGATTCCAGTTCAGCCTGGACAACATAATGAGACTCCATCTCTACAAAAAAAAAAAAAAAAAAAAAAAGCCATAGACTCCAACCCTTGATAATGTCACTTTTACCCGGATGGATATTTTTCTACACAGCCTGTTAATAGACAATGTTTACACCATGATAAACCTGAGAATCTAGGCACACATATCAATACATTCCATGACCAGAGGATAAAAAAACTGAAAAAAACTCACAAATTCTAAGTAGACTTACTGCTATGATAATCTCTACAGTAAATGCAACACTTCAAGGTATTTCTAAACAATAACCATTTGCTTGAGTTCTGGGTTTAAAATAGCATCATCCTAATCTTATCAATTTGAGATTGAGAGAAAAACATAAAGTCGGGGGACATGTTTGCTCTTGTAGCACATACAATTCCGATTACTGGTTTATGGCTAAAAAACACTAAATATTCGGTTTTTATAAGCTGAAATTAATAGTAAGTGACAAATAACACATAGTATAGTCAGGATAAGAAATTTACAAAGGGGAAAAGAAAGTTGCCAGGGAAGGGGGAAGAGGAGGAAGGAAAGTTCCTGAGATTCTAGAAAACCTTGACATTAGGAACTGGATTTTTTGGAGCATGTTTATTGCATACTAAAGAATATTTCAAGCAGGGCGCGGTGGCTTAAGCCTGTAATCCCAGCACCTTGGGAGGCCGAGACGGGCGGATCATGAGGTTAGCAGATCGAGACCATCCTGGCTAACACGGTGAAACCCCTTCTCCACTAAAAAATACAAAAAACTAGCCAGGCGAGGTGGTGGGCGCCTGTAGTCCCAGCTACTCGGGAGGCTGAGGCAGGAGAATGGCATAAACCCAGGAAGCTCTGGGAGGCGGAGCTTGCAGTGAGCTGAGATCCAGCCACTGCACTCCAGCCTGGGTGACAGAGCAAGACTCTATCTCAAAAAAAAAAAAAAAAAAAAAGAAAAAATTTACACAGACTTCCACTTTAAGCTTTTGCTAGTAAGAAAGAAGCATGCTATTTCTCATTTTGCCTCAAGTACCAAGAAAACCAGACATAAATTTGGAACTTACAGTTGGAGATTGGCCAGACTTTGTAATGTATTTATATTTTTAAAAATTTAACTTACTTTATTTTATTTTTTTCGTATTACATTTATTTATTTTATCTTTTTTTAATATACTTTGGTTATATACTTTGGTCAGGTGCTTCAAATTCTTTTTGGAAATAAGTGAGAATAAATGCCATGTTTCATTTAATCTAAGTTACCTTTTATTGTAAGATGTACCTTTATTTTATATACCATTAAGAAGTGGGGAAACCCAAAAAGGAACCCACTGCTAAATAAACTTTGAAACCTCATTGATTATAAGATTCATCCTGACTTCAGAGATGATAAATGTGAAACAAAAAGCCCATCTTCAAATCAGTAAAATACAGCAACACTATTCTCTTTGATATTTTTATAAGTATTTATTGACAGTTTAATTTTATGATAGGATTTGAAGGGCAAGGCCAAGAATTTGAATTGCAGATACAGGACAGACTCTCATTAGTCATCACCTTGTTTTACACATGAAGAAATGCAGAAGGCATAGTCTGAATCCTCAAGAAGCTTATCATGTCACTGCAACTTCAGTGATCACATGACAACGTAATGTGCATTAACTGCACATCAAATATACCCCAAGAATGGGGTCTATTGATCATAAATTTATATATTAAGAACAAAATGAAGCCCACATTTATAAGGTTTTGCTTTTGTCTATTAAAAAAGACATACCCGGGGGGCAGAGCAAGATGACCGAATAGGAACAGCTTCAGTCTCCAACTCCCGGCGCAAGCGACACAGAAGACCGGTGATTTCTGCATTTTCAACTGAGGTACTGGGGTCATCTCACTGGGGAGTGCCGGACAATCGGTGCTGGTCAGCTGCTGCAGCCCGACCAGCGAGAGCTGAAGCAGGGCGAGGCATTGCCTCACCTGGGAAGCGCAAGGGGGAAGGGAATCCCTTTTCCTAGCCAGGGGAACTGAGACACACAACACCTGGAAAATAGGGTAATTCCCACCCCAATACTGCGCTTTAAGCAAACGGGCACACCAGGAGATTATACCAACACCTGGCCGGGAGGGTCCCACGGCCACTGAGCCTCCCTCATTGCTAGCACAGCAGTCTGCGATCTTAGCGCAAGGCCGCAGCGAGGCTGGGGGAGGGGCGCCTGCCGTTGCTGAGGCTTAAGTAGGTAAACAAAGCCACTGGGAAGCTGGAACTGGCTGGAGCTCACAGCAGCTCAAGGAAACCTGCCTGTCTCTGTAGACTCCACCTCTGGGGACAGGGCACAGCTAAAAAACAACAGGGGAAGCAGCAGAGGCCTGTGCAGACCCGAACGACTCTGTCTGACAGCTTTGCAGAGAGTAGTGGATCTCCCAACACGGAGGTTGAGATCTGAGAACGGACAGACTGCCTGCTCAAGTGGGTCCCTGACCCCTGAGTAGCCTAACTGGGAGACATCCCCCACTAGGGGCAGTCTGACACCCCACACCTCACAGGGTGGAGTACACCCCTGAGAGGAAGTTTCCAAAGTAAGAATCAGACAGGTACACTCGCTGCTCAGCAATATTCTATCTTCTGCAACCTTTGCTGCTGATACCCAGGCAAACAGGGTCTGCAGTGACCTCAAGCAATCTCCAACAGACCTACAGCTGAGGGTCCTGACTATTAGAAGGAAAACTACCAAACAGGAAGAACACCTATACCAAAACCCCATCAGTATGTCACCATCATCAAAGACCAGAGGCAGATAAAACCACAAAGATGGGGAAGAAGCAGGGCAGAAAAGCTGGAAATTCAAAAAATAAGAGCGCATCTCCCCCTGCAAAGGAGCGCAGTTCATCGCCAGCAATGGATCAAAGCTGGTCAGAGAATGACGTTGACGAGATGAGAGAAGAAGACTTCAGTCCATCAAACTCCTCAGAGCTAAAGGAGGAATTCCGTACCCAGCGCAAAGAAACTAAAAATCTTGAAAAAAGAGTGGAAGAATTAATAGCTAGAATAATTAATGCAGAGAAGGTCATAAATGAAATGACAGAGATGAAAACCATGACACGAGAAATACGTGACAAATCCACAAGCTTCAGTAACCGACTTGATCAACTGGAAGAAAGAGTATCAGCGATTGAGGATCAAATGAATGAATTGAACTGAGAAGAGAAACCAAAAGAAAAAAGAAGAAAAAGAAATGAACAAAGCCTGCAAGAAGTATGGGATTATGTAAAAAGACCAAATCTACGTCTGATTGGGGTGCCTGAAAGTGAGGGGGAAAATGGAACCAAGTTGGAAAACACTTTTCAGGATATCATCCAGGAGAACTTCCCCAACCTAGTAGGGCAGGCCAACATTCAAATTCAGGAAATACAGAGAACGCCACAAAGATACTCCTCGAGAAGAGCAACTCCAAGACACATAATTGCCAGATTCACCAAAGTTGAAATGAAGGAAAAAATCTTAAGGGCAGCCAGAGAGAAAGGTCGGGTTACCCACAAAGGGAAGCCCATCAGACTAACAGCAGACCTCTCGGCAGAAACTCTACAAACCAGAAGAGAGTGGGGGCCAATATTCAACATTCTTAAAGAAAAGAATTTTAAACCCAGAATTTCATATCCAGCCAAACTAAGTTTCATCAGTGAAGGAGAAAAATATCCTTTACAGATAAGCAAATGCTTAGAGATTTTGTCACCACCAGGCCTGCCTTACAAGAGACCCTGAAGGAAGCTCTAAACATGGAAAGGAACAACCAGTACCAGCCATTGCAAAAACATGCCAAAATGTAAAGACCATCGAGCCAAGGAAGAAACTGCATCAACTAACGAGCAAAACAACCAGTTAATATCATAATGGCAGGATCAAGTTCACACATATTAATATTAACCTTCAATGCTAATGGACTAAATGCTCCAATTAAAAGACACAGACTGGCAAACTGGATAAAGAGTCAAGACCCATCAGTCTGCTGTATTCAGGAGACCCATCTCACATGCAGAGACATACATAGGCTCAAAATAAAGGCATGGAGGAAGATCTACCAAGCAAATGGAGAACAAAAAAAAGCAGGGGTTGCAATTCTAGTCTCTGATAAAACAGACTTTAAACCATCAAAGATCAAAAGAGACAAAGAAGGCCATTACATAATGGTAAAGGGATCAATTCAACAGGAAGAGCTAACTATCCCAAGCATATATGCACTTAATACAGGAGCACCCAAATTCATAAAGCAGTTCCTTAGAGACTTACAAAGAGACTTAGACTCCCATACAATAATAATGGGAGACTTCAACACTCCACTGTCAACATTAGACAGATCAACGAGACAGAAAGTTAACAAGGATATCCAGGAATTGAACTCATCTCTGCACCAAACGGACATAATAGACATCTATAGAACTCTCCACCCCAAATCAACAGAATATACATTCTTTTCAGCACCACATCGCACTTATTCCAAAATTGACCACATAATTGGAAGTAAAGCACTCCTCAGCAAATGTAAAAGAACAGAAATTATAAGAAACTGTCTCTCAGACCACAGTGTAATCAAACTAGAACTCAGGACTAAGAAACTCAATCAAAACCGCTCAACTACATGGAAACTGAACAAACTGCTCCTGAATGACTACTGGGTACATAACGAAATGAAGGCAGAAATAAAGATGTTCTTTGAAACCAATGAGAACAAAGATACAACATACCAGAATCTCTGGGACACATTTAAAGCAGTGTGTAGAGGGAAATTTATAGCACTAAATGCCCACAAGACAAAGCTGGAAAGATCTAAAATGGACACTCTAACATCACAATTAAAAGAACTGGAGAAGCAAGAACAAACACATTCAAAAGCTAGCAGAAGGCAAGAAATAACTAAGATCAGAGCAGAACTGAAGGAGATACAGACACAAAAAAACCTCCAAAAAATCAATGAATCCAGGAGTTGGTTTTTTGAAAAGATCAACAAAATTGACAGACCGCTAGCAAGACTAATAAAGAAGAAAAGAGAGAGGAATCAAATAGACACAATAAAAAATGATGAAGGGGATATCACCACAGACCCCACAGAAATACAAACTACCATCAGAGAATACTATAAACACCTCTACGCAAATAAACTAGAAAATCTAGAAGAAATGGATAATTTCCTGGACACTTACATTCTTCCAAGACTAAACCAGGAAGAAGTTGAATCCCTGAATAGACCAATAGCAGGCTCTGAAATTAAGGCAATAATTAATAGCCTACCAACCAAAAAAAGTCCAGGACCAGATAGATTCACAGCTGAATTCTACCAGAAGTACAAGGAGGATCTGGTACCATTCCTTCTGAAATTATTCCAATCAATTGAAAAAGAGGGAATCCTCCCTAACTCATTTTATGAGGCCAACATCATCCTGATACCAAAGCCTGGCAGAGACACAACAAAAAAAGAAAATTTTAGACCAATAACCCTGATGAACATCGATGCAAAAATCCTCAATAAAATACTGGCAAACCGGATCCAGCAGCACATCAAAAAGCTCATCCACCATGATCAAGTGGGCTTCATCCCTGGGATGCAAGGCTGGTTCAACATTCGCAAATCAATGAACGTAATCCAGCATATAAACAGAACCAAAGACAAGAACCACATGATTATCTCAATAGATGCAGAAAAGGCCTTTGACAAAATTCAACAGCCCTTCATGCTAAAAATGCTCAATAAATTCGGTATTGATGGAACGTACCTCAAAATAATAAGAGCTATTTATGACAAACCCACAGCCAATATCATACTGAATGGGCAAAAACTGGAAAAATTCCCTTTGAAAACTGGCACAAGACAGGGATGCCCTCTCTCACCACTCCTATTCAACATAGTGTTGGAAGTTCTGGCTAGGGCAATCAGGCAAGAGAAAGAAATAAAGAGTATCCACCTAGGAAAAGAAGCAGTCAGATTGTCCCTGTTTGCAGATGACATGATTGTATATTTAGAAAACCCCATTGTCTCGGCCCAAAATCTCCTTAAGCTGATAAGCAACTTCAGCAAAGTCTCAGGATACAAAATTAATGTGCAAAAATCACAAGCATTCTTACACACCAGTAACAGACAAACAGAGAGCCAAATCAGGAATGAACTTCCATTCACAATGGCTTCAAAGAGAATAAAATACCTAGGAATCCAACTTACAAGGGATGTAAAGGACCTCTTCAAGGAGAACTACAAACCACTGCTCAGTGAAATCAAAGAGGACACAAACAAATGGAATAACATACCATGCTCATGGATAGGAAGAATGAATATCATGAAAATGGCCATACTGCCCAAGGTTATTTATAGATTCAATGCCATCCCCATCAAGCTACCAATGAGTTTCTTCACAGAATTGGAAAAAACGGCTTTAAAGTTCATATGGAACCAAAAAAGAGCCCGCATTGCCAAGACAATCCTAAGTCAAAAGAACAAAGCTGGAGGCATCACAGTACCCAACTTCAAACTATACTATAAGGCTACAGTAACCAAAACAGCATGGTACTGGTACCAAAACAGAGATATAGACCAATGGAACAGAACAGAGTCCTCAGAAATAATACCACACATCTACAGCCATCTGATCTTTGACAAACCTGAGAGAAACAAGAAATGGGGAAAGGATTCCCTATTTAATAAATGGTGCTGGGAAAATTGGCTAGCCATAAGTAGAAAGCTGAAACTGGATCCTTTCCTTACTCCTTATATGAAAATTAATTCAAGATGGATTAGAGACTTAAATGTTAGACCTAATACCATAAAAACCCTAGAAGAAAACCTAGGTAGTACCATTCAGGACATAGGCATGGGCAAGGACTTCATGTCTAAAACACCAAAAGCAACAGCAGCAAAAGCCAAAATTGACAAATGGTATATGATCAAACTAAAGAGCTTCTGCACAGCAAAAGACACTACCATCAGAGTGAACAGGCAACCTACAGAATGGGAGAAAATTTTTGCAATCTACGCATCTGACAAAGGGCTAATTTGCAGAATCTACAAAGAACTCAAACAAATTTACAAGAAAAAAACAAACAACCCCATCAAAAAGTGGGCAAAGGATATGAACAGACATTTCTCAAAAGAAGACATTCATATAGCCAACAGACACATGAAAAAATGCTCATCATCACTCGCCATCAGAGAAATGCAAATCAAAACCACAATGAGATACCATCTCACACCAGTTAGAATGGCAATCATTAAAAAGTCAGGAAACAACAGGTGCTGGAGAGGATGTGGAGAAATAGGAACACTTTTACACTATTGGTGGGATTGTAAACTAGTTCAACCATTATGGAAAACAGTATGGCGATTCCTCAAGGATCTAGAACTAGATTTACCATATGACCCAGCCATCCCACTACTGGATATATACCCAAAGGATTACAAATCATGCTGCTATAAAGACACATGCACACGTATGTTTATTGCGGCACTATTCACAATAGCAAAGACTTGGAATCAACCCAAAAGTCCATCTGTGACAGACTGGATTAAGAAAATGTGGCACGTATACACCATGGAATATTATGCAGCCATAAAAAAGGATGAGTTTGTGTCCTTTGTAGGGACATGGATGCAGCTGGAAACCATCATTCTTAGCAAACTATCAGAAGAACAGAAGACCAAACACCGCATGTTCTCACTCATAGTTGGGAACTGAACAATGAGATCACTTGGACTCGGGAAGGGGAACATCACACATCGGGGCCTATCATGGGGAGGGGGAAGGGGGGAGGGATTTCATTGGGAGTTATACCTGATATAAATGACGAATTGATGGGTGCTGACGAGTTGACGGGTGCAGCACACCAACATGGCACAAGTATACATATGTAACAAACCTGCATGTTATGCACATGTACCCTAGAACTTAAAGTATAGTAAAAAAAAAAAAAGAAGACATACCCATACCAAGTAAGTATTCTTTTACATCCCATTTTTTCCTGCAAAAATCTTAACCATTTTTATTTTTGGCATTTCAATTGTTGTTGAAGAGTTTCTACTATAAATAAACTCTGTTGCTTTAGTGAGATATTCAACCAGAAAGACAGAAAAGCCATCTCATATAGAGGTATCACATGATGAGGAGAGAACTTGGCTCTCTGGATGAATAAAACAAATTTTACATGGATTTTGTGAAACTTTAGTACAAGTCAAGAACAAACGTTCTCTTGAGGTTATAGCGTTGTGTGTGGATATAGGGAAAATGAATCATTTGAGTCAGAGTTTCTGATTTTTGTTAAATGGTGACTATAAACAGATTTTCACTTAAGGCTTAGGATACATTATCCTTCTAACATTTCTAATTGAATGGTAAATTTATAAACATATCTCCAACCTGAAGCGACACTCCAGTTATAGTGGAGACAAGCCAATGTCTAAAATCTAAATGTATACAGATATGTATCTATCTATATATATGTGTGTATATATATATTTCAAATACTGTGTGTGCATGTATTTGAAATAACTTCATAGTGAAATTTTTTAAAGCCTGATTGTAAGATAATTGGCAATATGAATGGTTGGAAGTTAACAGTGACTTTGCCTGAACACACATTTAAACATTAATGATGGTAGAAAGCTAATTAGTAAAATTTAATTGGATGTATGCAAAACGGTATAATGAGAAGATTTCAAGCATATTTAATTTTTAATCCACATCCAAACTCTGAAGTAGAAAAACAGCTAAAGCCAATCACTGTAAAAGGTGGACTGACACATTTTCAAGACTACCCTATTAGCACCACAGAGTAAATTGATGTCTGAAATTAAATACAGTAATATATTATCTCATGCCTTTAAAAGACATATAAAATGCAATTGCTTAAATAGCTTAAAGATAAAAATTAGAAAAGGAGAGACAGACAAATGTATATGGAAAAGATCCCATGGAATATAATTTTAAAAATGAATTATATTTTATTATATGCAGTTGCACATCTAGAGCAAGCCATTCAGCCGGCCAGAGAAACCTAGAAAGCAGCAAAGGTAAAAGGAGACATGTCAGGGATAGTACCCAGTTTCACTGAATCTGATATCAGGGCAATATGATATAGGAGTCAAAAAGGTCAGTGCTATTTCAGGGAATATATGTTATGGAGAAGAAGTCGATAGTTCTTCTCCGTACACATGATATTGAAACCACACCCAGAACTTAGAGAGAGGACAAAGGTTCTGTTTAAAGTGGATGGCAATCCTAGCTGCATAGGATGATCATCCGGGGAACTTTTAAAAATATAATAGTGATGCCTAGGCCCAGACCCCAGGGATACTGATTTAATTGATCTGGGGTACAGCCAGGAAATGAGAGTATTTTAAAGTTATCTCAGGTGATTCTAATGTGCATCCAGGGTTAAAGAACCTGGTTTGGAAAGATCTTGCACTTTCTTCCTTGCCCTTAACTGGTTCTGGCTGTTGCTGATTGGCAGGTGTGCATCTTTTCATTGGAAGTAAGCAAAACTTTGTTCTTGCCTAATAGTCTTAAATGTATAAATATGATATTGGCATACCACAAGTAAGAAACAATGTCAAAATTAAATCAGAAACATGTTATCTTAAGCTGCAATCAAGTCTGAAGTGTTTTTCAATGTCTTCTCTGCACTATGGACCATTACGTTAAGTATTGAGCATTGAAAAAGCATGGCTTTATGGCTTCTCAACAGCGTTCTCTTCATAGTCAGGTTGCAGCAATACAAGGAATGCAAATGCACTGGGAATGTAAAATGAGACTTAACTGAGTATGAATTGTATCTGTCAGCATTCTTAGCAGCAACAGAAACAACTAATTTAGTCAGAAAAAGAATTCCTAAAAAGCTACTCTCTAGAAAGCCAAGAATCAGGCTAGAGGCTACAAACTAGGAACATTGCCCCAAACCATACCTCAGAACAGTTCCGAGAGAACCCCACTGCTCTTGAGCACAGACTTGGCCATGCACCAGCCACCTACACTATAGTTGCAGGACCCTGTAGCTAGGCACACCCACCACTGCTGGCATCCACACCAGAATGGAGTCCTTGTAGGTTCTTCTTTCATGTCACTTTCTACCAAATCAAAATCAACAAAGCCAGGTCACATGCCTGTCCTGGGCTCTCAGGGAGGCTGGCAGAGACTGCGTCTGGTATTTCCCCCTTCCACAATGGGACATGTTCTCTGTTTTCCACTAGAACTCATAAGGTGGACATTATCCAAACAGAAAATAATTTTGTTCACTGAAGAGCCAAACCAGAATTATAAATACCAAAGACAAGAATCTAACCCTTTTCTGGAGTTAAGCAAAGCTATAGGAATTATTTGTCCTGTATTTTACTTCTGTCACAGCTTACTTTGCCTGAGATTGGGACTAACTTCAAGCTCCAAAGTTAATTTCAATCTGTCTTGGATTCCTCAATCTCTTAGACACACAAAAATTTTATTAAGCACAAAAACAAAGTTGCTCAGTTCATACCAGCCATACTGGGTTCTTATGCTGGTTTCCCATCGTGTGCTATAGTATGTTCCTCTATCTGAAATTTGCCAAGTTACAGTAAGTATCACATGTTTCAAAATATTAATGCATTCTTAATTACATTTGGAATATGAAATAACCCATGCCCATTACCACACTCTGGGCATTTAGCCTAAATTTTCCATTCAACATCATAAGTAGATCTTATTTTCAGAGGTCACATATGCCAAGAATATACGAGAAAAACAGGAGGTTTAACATGTTTCTGTGGCCCTGAGATGTTAACTTGCACAAAAAAGTTTGTGCAGGCTCAAAGACATCTCTAAAATTTTCCTCCCCGCCTGTGATGCTTTGATTACTTCTAAAACACTTTCTGGTCCTGTAAATTATAGCTCCTCCTGCCACTTGTTGGCAGACACTTTGAAAGTAGTCGTTAATATATGCTTTTTTAGGAACAGCTGAATGGTATGATTTCAAACCTATACAGTCACTGTCTAGTAGCCTACCTTTATTCTGACAGGTGAACCCAAATCTTCTCTTGGAATATATTAGGTTATTATCTCAAATACAAAAATCAAGTGAATCTCCAACCAAAGCTTTCTCAAAGTTATTTCTTTCAATGAGTAACTTTCTTGGCTTATGAGAAGGAAGGAAATCATGTTGATCCAAAGAAAACATCCAATCCAAACCAGAAAAAAAAAAATACAAAGCAGTCAATCCCAGTGCATAGTTAACAGAAATCATTTTGGGAAAGGAACCCAGGATTCCCATAACCTGCCTTCCTAATGCAAACTCTAAAGTTCCCTTCAGAAAAGTCAAACAAGAGCAGGGTTCTTTTTGAAATGCAAAGATTACTTCTACATGCAAAAAGTTCTGGCTGTAAATAAAGAGTAATCACAAACAGAACTTTCATGAGTTATCAGATGTTATGAATTCTATGCCTTTTTCTATGGAGTAGGTGGATAGCTTTCAACAAAATCATAAAGGTGTACATTTCAAAAAAGTAAGTCAAGAAACAACACTCCAGAGAATGAAATGAAGAGCTTCCTCCCTGTTCCAAGGGTGGATTCTTTATCCACCACCACCCAGTCATCTAATTCAAACAATGAAAGATAAAGTCAATTTTCCAAACTCAAAATTTATCTGCAGTCTCATTTTCTATATTTCTTAGATATGATGACACAGATTGCCAACAACTTTATCTTAAAGGAATTTCTTGTGAAGGACTACATTATTCTTCCATTCCTTCCAGAGCAATGTATCTGGAGCAGAGGCTCCACTGGGTGTTTATAGTTGTGAACACCCTCACCACCATTCAGAAGCTGTACCCCCCACATGGTGGCAGATGGAAGAACTGTTCAAGGAACACAGATGTCCCTCTGTAAGAGGCAACATCATATATAGAGGCAAAGAGTGACCATGGCATTCAAGTCATAAAAATGGCATTTTTTAAAACTCCAAAACGCTACTTGGCAATTTAAAAGTCTAAACATCCAGTAGCCCGTTCTGATACTTTCCATCGCGTTTTTGCAAAATTCGAATGATGTAAGTGACATCAGATATAGCAAAATGGCTCTTTTCAAAATATTAAACATACTTGTATTCTATAATCCAGGTAACCCAGTCCTCATTAGTCTGTGATTATAAAATAAGCCACGACTATTTTAATCACTAGCCCGTTTCCCAGAAATCCATTCCCTTCAACATGTCCTCTGTTATTTTAGGAGTCTCCTACAATCCCAGTGTATTTTGTTCATAATGCCATTATACCATTTCCCAAAGTGTATTCCATGAAACACTACACCCAGGAGATGCCCCACGAAGAAAGAAACTCAAAACCTAGGAAGTATAACACCTAGATCTCCCTTTTAGGGAGAGTCTATGCACATTTATACAGTGTAGATGCTGAGAAGTCCCTATTCAAAAGCCCTAGGGAGTTTTTAAATACAAAGTCACTTAAACTCTGATCCTGAAAGTGAACAGGTTATGTTTGACAGATAGGTTTGCTTCCAGCTGTAACATTCTTCGACTTTTATGACTCCAAACTTGTGAAGTGAATAGCGTAAATATTCACTGCTCCATTTGGGAGATGAGAAAATTGAGGCATGAAGAAGTTGCTTGTTCAATGTGCCCTAGAATGTATGCGACAAAGCTGGGACTCAAGTTCAATGCCCTTTCTATTACCCACTGCTTTGGGACTCCCAAATAGCCATGAGGGACTGGAAAAGTCACGTATTGCCTTCCATCCAAACACAGAAACACAACCGGCTTGTAAGAAGAACAACTGCAGGGAAAGTGTCCTAGGTCACAAGATTTCTCCCAAATTCCTGGTCTTGTTATCCTACACTAATACTTCAGCAAGGCCAGTAAACTCTTACTGCCTCCTATCACCAACTCACACCCAAAATATGTGTCAATCTTTCTCAATTCACCTTAGGTAGTGATGAAAAATCGGCATCTGAAAATTTTAAGAAATGGTAAAATTTAATGAATTGGAGCAATAAAATGTATGCAAACTTTATATGTATGTTTTGAAAGTTTTTTTTACAGTTTTACAAATGTAAAGGTACTCATTTGCTTATGGAACAAGAAATATATCAATTGTAATTTTATTTGCTCACAAAATCTTTATGTTTCATCATAGTTCAAATAAGCCATTCTGTGTATTAATTGAATTTACATGAAAATGTATAATATTTTCATGTAAGTGGAATATTATACTGCCAAACTTTAAACAGTTTAGCTGGTTTTAATATTTTTGAATTTTGGGGAAGCAGTCAAACTCTTTGGAATAAATGAAACATTGTATGTTAGTGAAACAGAATACTATTGTATTTTCAAAGCAGAGTCCTTCAGTATAAAACAAGAGAGAGATTATAGTTTTCACAAAAGAAGCTCCAAAACAAATAAAAAATTAAAAAGTGAGAACAGCATTTTTAAATATTAAACAAATAAAAACAATCTTGTATGATGAAGCTGTTTCTGCATGCAAGTACATTCACTCAGCATCTGTTGCTCGGAAATTTGTGCAGGCAGTTTTCTGCCTGTTAGGAGTTTCCTTTGCATCATTTTGCTGACCTCCAAAAATTAGAGTTTTGTCCCATTTAAGACAAGTTTCTTTTTGCCTATTTTCCAACACAGCTCACTTTCTCACATTAGAGAGAATTGTGTGGATGTGTCTGACTCAACTGCAGAGAAGAGCCCTCCCCATCTCTGCTCCGTGTAAATTCCGTACCATTGGTGCCTCCCTGGAGCCTAAAAAACATTAGCCAGTTCCCTCAGTCTCCTTCACCCCACTCCCTTGCCAGCCTGCTGCTGGTTCCTTCTCCAGAAACCACTCAGCAGCATCATTGCTTTGGTTCTCTATCTCCTTTTACCTAATCTCCTGTTGCCTCTTGTTTTCCAACATAGGTGCTCTTAAAAACAAAGTTGATCAAGCAATTAATTACATATTTAAGAATAATCTGTAAGTTTGCATAGCGCCCTTTCCCTGCCATTTGATTTATCCATACAACAGACTTTTATTAAGAGGGTAAAGAAAGTGTTAAAACATGACTCCTGGCCTAGAGGAGCTCCATCTAGCAGAAAACACTGTCCAAAATAAATTACAACACCACACAGTACACACAGCACCAGGGACTGAAGAAACACAGAGAAGGAAACAACTGACTCTACTAGGAGCTTTAGAGTTTTCCAAAGGAGCTTGGCTTTACAACCCAGTCCTGAAAGGTAGATAGAAGTTTATCAGTCTAAGAAGTGAAGCACAGTTACATCTGAGGCAATTGCATATTTTAATTGGAATAAATGGGATAGCTATTCTTACATACATGCCAATGAAGCTTTAGAGGTGCAAATGCAGTCAACCTCAAAATCTCTGTGAGAGAAATTTACACTTCCTGACTCAAAGAAGGGGCATCAATCAGCTTTTGGCAGCCCCTCCAGCTTACCTCACTGTCCTGTCAGGAACCTCTCCACACCTTCACCAACAATGATTTAAATAGGTTATTCCTTCTTCCAAGTTTTCAGACCTACCTGTTAACATCCCTCCTTCACACCTGATAAATGAACCAGCAATTCATTCTCATGGAAATACAGCTGTAAAGGTTCATAAATAACAAATTAAAGCTTGCAGTTGCCATCTAGGTTAAAGTAATCCTTAGACTGACTATTGGCAGAGCACTTAGTCATAGCTTAAAATGGAACATAGTCCCACCACATTCAGTTCTAATTTTTGCCTGAGGAGAATTGTCCAGGTAAACGTGGACAGCACAATGCCAAAAATGTCTGAATGTGTGGCATGATACAGACTTATTAGCGAACTACAGTTTGGGGAGGTCATCCATGAATCCTGGTTTTTCTGGTTTTCCTCAAAAAAAAAAAAAAAAAAAAAGATTCAAACCTGAACAAAATCTCTGTTTCTCTTCTTCTCCATTTCTTCTTTATTTTCCCACCAAACATTGGGAGCAAGTGCTCTCTCTGTCTCCGTTGGATTACTGCCATTCCTTTTCCAGCCACTACCCTTGCCTCTCCCACAGTGAGGTTTCCCTTGGGTCACTCCAATTCTATTCTACTGATTCTGCACCTTGAAGATCTCTAATGACCCTAATCCTAAAACAAATGTTCCCATCAAAGCTTAATGTTTTATACCACACTATGTATTGATTCTTTCCACAAGCCATCCTTCTCAAAACTGCCTTCTCTCTTGATTCTGGATATAGTAATCTGTCAAACATATCTCAAGCTCCCACTCCGCAGCCCAGTCTATGCTAGGCACCAGGGGTAGCATCATCCCTGCTCTCAAGGAATTTACTATCATGTAGGAAAGTCAGAAAAGAGCCCAATAGATACAAATAGGCATTATGTTTTATCAGAAGATGAAGTGAGTGTGCAAAGTACAAGACTGGGATCCTCCCACCCAGTGAACAAGCCAGAGAAAATGTCCTGGACAATATGTCACTGAACCAGCTCAGAAGGCCTAGGTTGAATTCACAAGGAAAGGAGAATATCTGTGCTTCTCCAGTCCTGTTGCCCTGCCTATAGCTCCATCTACTTCTTTTCTGTTCTGATTTTGGGTATAAACTGAGGTTCAGGCTTCATTTCTCAGTACTTTCTCTACCCACTTCCACTCATTATCAGAGTCTACCTCATAGTTTAACTATCTGCAATATAAGAAGGTGGTCAAATCAGAGCTTCCTGCCCCAAATCCCCAACTTTCTGCCACACAGCCCGACATGAAGATCTCCTGGCTGTTGATGTTCTCAGAATCTGGCTCATTCTCTACCCCCCAAAAATGGCCCCTTCACAGCTTCAGCATTTCCAGCAGTAGCACTACCCTTCTTCCAGGCACTGGAGTTCAAAACCTTGAGAGCAATCTTTTTCTTTTCTCTTTATTCCATACTTGGTTTCTCATGCATTTATGAATGAATGAATGAAACTGCTACTCATCATGGCTTTCCCCACTTCTAAAACCTTTAACGAACTCTCCTTTACCCTCAAAGTAAGGCAAAATTTTAACCTAGACTTAAGATTCTCCAGAATCTGTCCCCTTATTCAATCCCAGCTACCTATACTACTCACTCTCACCACATGTATATAGCACGCAATGGTTTTCAAAGTGTCTTCCCAAAGAATTTTTGTGAACGTTGTCTCCTTTACCACAAGACTGATAAGATAGACAGGGAAGACATTATTATTCCTCTTTTTTGGAAGATAAAACCAAAACTCTGAGAAGCAGATTCTATCAGGTCTTCTGATTCTTAAGCCATGGTTTCTTCCCATGATGCCACATCATGTGTTCTGTTTTGATTTGTTACATAAGTGCAAAATCAATTATTTTACTTTGGGAGTCTCATATTCTTGCCAAAGTGTGAGCTTCTAAAAAACAAGAAGAGTGTCCAGGATTTTTTTCTGTAACTCATCAGAACATAGCACTTAGTACTATACCATGTATATAAAAGATGGTGAATAAATGTTTCTTGAAAAAATGTTCTAAAACATGTGGTTCTGCTTAGGGAAGTCACAATCCTACTTCCTTGCTTAGAATGCATCACACTCACCTCCTCTGATTAGATTGTCTTAATCTATACTTGTGACCATGGCTGACAAGGCCTTTGTGATTGTGCCCTTGCTGACCCCTCTGATTTCATCCTCTTCTCCCTCCTATCTTCAAAATTCCAGCCATCCTGTCCTTCTTTCTGTTCATCGTTGGCCGAGCTCATTCCTATGTTGGAGCTTTGTGTCTGTTGCTTCCTCAGCTGGAACACTCTGCCCTGGGCCTTCACATGACTCATTCTCACCGTTCAGGTTTCAGCACAAAAGCCACCACCGCAGAGAAGCCTTCCCTGGCCACCCCACCTAGAGTTATTCCCTGGTTTTTCTCTCTTTCATCATTTTGATGTGTTTTCTTCCCAGAATGTATTATAATCTAAACTCAGTTGCTAGTTATTTATGTGTTTATTGCCTATCTCCTCCACTGGAACGTAAACTCTGTGGATCAGAGACAATATCTCTCTCATTCCCCAGTACCTAGATTAGGACAATATCTATTTGTCAAATGAATAAATAGCTGAATGAGTGAATGAATGAATGAATGAATGAATGAATATCAGTTTCCTCATCTATAAAATTGAGGGGTTGGAGTAGATAACCTCTAAGGTCTCTACCAGCCTAACGTTCTTTAATCAAAGCTCTTGTCTTTTCATAAAATCAGCTGAGGTCCCTTTTTGGGTTTACATCAGGTCATATTTTCTTTTTTTCTTGGCTTTGGTTCCTCACCAAAGATTCCCATGAGTAGAGAAACAATATTGAGAGGAGAAGAGAACAAGGTCAAATAATATAGCTTGGGTAAAGAATACCTTGCTTCATATTGTGATGCAGCTGCCTCTCCTGTCAGAGCTTTGTAACAGACTGCAGTTTACACAATCACATTTGCTATCTGCTTTTTGTTTTTTTAATATGTTCGCATTATTCTCCCAATACACTCCTTCATTTTCTTTTACCTTGATAAAAATACTCCTAAGGCAGTTATTACTTCTGAGTTTTCTCCAAGGTACAAAGGATATTGACTAGAAATTGGTGCTTTTCAAATGGGTAATGTTGGCACACATGTGATGGGACGAATCAGTACTTCAACTGCTAGTGACAATTAAAATGTTAATTGTATATGTTTAATAACAATTAAATAATCGTTAATAACATTGGAAGTTGTATGCGTTTGTGTCTCATTCTCCTTGTATACTAGGTATCCAGTTACTGCTGATTTACAATTATTATTGGAAAATTTTTTTAGCTACTTTGAAGACAGCAGACACATAAGACACTGTGATAAAGACTGAAAACAGTAATTGGAATGTTCTCCAATCATCATGAAGAATTGCCCACTACCAGTGGTGGCTCCAGATCACTGATGATTGCCCTGAACTTTACCTGTGATTGTCTTGGAAGCACAAAATCTACCACTAGATACTTTCTTTGTGAAGAGTGTCCAGCAAGTGCATTTTTCAATTTATCCAGAACATTGTCAAACTGAATGTTTACCCGTCATTTTAGTAACATTAGGCTTTCGATGTTTTCTGACTCCAGTTGCATTACACATGCATGGAAAGAAGTTGAACAGCCCTTTCTAAAATTTGACAAGGTCAGATGTTCTTATTTTTCACAATATAAAAAGGCCAAGGAAAGGAATAAAGCCTCTTTAGAGGTTTCCTGTCTTTAAATTAAAATCGTACTTTCAGTAGACTGTGGGTATTGCATTCTTTACTTATGTTTAGTTGTGTCATCAACTTCTGGTTTGTGTTTTTGGCTATGAAGATGCCAACTAAATCAGAATATAAATAATTTTCTGTCTTTGCCCACACAAGGTTACACTGACACCTTAGATGTTATTGTTAATGAGCACTTCGAAGGACAAAAAAAAAATTGAAACTAAGCTTAGATCAAAATATAAGAGTTTTGGTGGCCACTTCTGGTGTGGGGTCCTAGCACAACTTGCATCAGAGCAACTAGGGAGGAAAGGAAAAAACATAAAAACAATGACGAAGAACAAGGGGTTCTCTTCCTGAGCTAAACCTCCTCTCCTGGATACTCTGCTTAGCATCTACTTAAACTCCAGTTATTTAATTAGAGATAAGATAAACGAATCCCCAAGGCCTACATCAATTAAATTAAAACCTAGAATTTCAAGGACAAAAATCCCCAAGTCAAAAGATTCAGAATACAGAATATTTACAGAAAAACTAAAAAATCTGTCTTCCAAAGATGAACTTCATAAAATAAAGTCACCTCACATGTGCCAGATTTAATTGATGATCATAAATAAAGCTATAAAGTACATTATTATTAAATCTCTTCTCCCTTAAAAGGGGCTGAACAGAAACAATAAAAAAATAATAACTATCAAGTCATTTTCAAAGCTAAGATGTAAATATCATAATTACTTTTGCTCTGGGCCATTTTATTTTCCATGAAATATTTTCTAGTGATAGAGAAAGAGGTTATGAAAACAGAAGGAATATTTATTGCATTCTGCCTCATGGTCATTATTGATCATTTAATTTATATCCTGAATAGTTTATTTCCACCTTTAAGGGCATTTTAAGATCTGTTTTTAAATCTCATTACTACATCTTAGTTCATATTATCTAAATATATAATTCAAAAATGGCTTAACTTATTCTCATCACTTTAGGGGGAAAAAGTAATATGTTTCTTGATCAGACGTTAATGCTAGAGATTAACATATTTTTCCTTCAATTATTGTTTTACTGATTTAAAAATAAATGTGTGGCCAGGTGCCATGGCTAGTGCCTGTAATGCCAGCAGTTTAGGAGGCTGAGGCAGGTGGAACACTTGAGGTCAGGAGTTCAAGACCAGCCTGGCCAACATGGTGAAGCCCCATCTCTAGGGTGGTGGTACATGCCTGTAGCCCCAACTACTCAGGAAGCCGAGGCAGGAGAACCACTTGAACCCAGGAGATGGAGGTTACAGTGAGCCGAGATCATGCCACTGCACTCCAGCCTGGGCAATAGAGCAAGACTTTGTCTTAAAATAAATAAATAAATAAAATAAATGTGTGTTTCCAAGTACTGCAACAAAGAATAAGGTATATATCTCCTCCTTTCCCATTACTGCTAACTCAAGAAAACCTCTTTTTATACAATACAGGAAATTATTTCAGCTCTTTTAATTATTAAAAATAACAAATAATAAAAACTAAACATGCAAAATGTGTTATTTTGTAATTATAGATAGATAATGCTTAAAAATATGTAACAGGACATAAAACCAAATTTACATTTATAAAGAAAAATTCTTTTAAAGTTTCAAAAACAGTGTCTCTCTTTTATTTGTATGTTATAAACCCACAAAAAACAATAGCTAACCATGTCCTTTACTCCATTTTCCCTCCCAACACTGTTGTCTAGTACAATTTTTAGAAGATAAAATTTTCAAAGCCGATATTCACTGTTATTTTATAATGAAAAACCTCAAACTGGAAGGGAAACGAATTGCCCAGGTTAATTCTGTTGTAGTGGTCAATCCTCAGCTAGAGTTCAGGACTCTGTTAGGACTGCTATGCACATCCTCAGAGGTTGTGGACGGTACAACTCCAGGGTATACCATCTGTGTGGAATACAATGCTATATGGCAGTCCTTGGCATCGGGCAGTGCACCACATAACCAACTGTATGTGGTAGCCCTGTTTTAGTGCTGCATTTTAAATATTTTCAAGTCTACTCTGGCCAGGGGGTTCACAGTTAGCAAATAAATGGCCTCAGTGTTTGCTTTTCCCTTATGTTACACAAATAAGCTCTTTTCTGGATGAACAGTAATTTCCCTGGGTGGAATAACATATTCAGCCTTACTTCTGAGGCATGCAAAATCTCTGCCTCACCTACAGGAAGAGAATTGTGAATGATGAAGAAGGTGAGGGATCAGGCGGTTTCATACACATGTGTTTTTCCTATAAAGCAGCACATGTTTTTCAGATTGATGTTGGCCAGATTAAATTGATCAGGTCTTTGCTGACTTGGAGTAAAAGAAATTTCTGGACTATCTCAAGTGGAGTGGCAATCAGACAGGCAATAGCCCTGCACTGGAAAAATACCAACCATGTTGATATTTCTAGATGGATGAGGGGGTGTGCGTTATTTTTTCTCCTAGGAATATGGCAAAGAAGATTGCTAGATATGCATGATCATTTTATATCCAGAAATGAGATACTAGCACTATTCAAATAGGGATGGGAAATCTATCACCTCTGAGGCAACCCCTTGAATGATCGCAGCCATTTATTCTGAAATGAAGCATCAGGTACAATCATCCAGGCCTCCTTTCCCTGATTCCTGATGATCAGAAGGAAAATAACTCTGGAGCTAAAGGCCTTGCAGGTGAGGTCAAATTTGGTGCTTCAATGCAGTTGCCTCAACTAAACATTGTGCACTTTTCCTATGGGAAGCCTCGCCTCAAATAAACTGAGCCACTCCCCTCAAACACTGTTTACACTTCCTCACAGGCTTACCATCTCCCCAACTCTTCTTTAGTACCCTGGTAAAACCCTACCACCTCTCAAGGCTCCATTTAAATGTTACTGTCTCCATGAAATCTCCATGCCTCCCTTGCCAAATGCAGTATTTTCTTACCCTGAACTTCCAGAGTACATTGTTTCTCAATACTACACTAGGCAGAATATGCTTTCACACATTCTGGTTTCTAGATATATTTTATCCCTTCCCTAACCTGAAAGGACTTGGGGTTAGGTACTGTCTTACTTATCCCTTGTCTTTACTTATCCCATGTAAGAGTGAATGAAATGTTTTCTCTTAATTTTTTGTCTCAAATGATCAAAACTACAATCAATTCAAACCATATAGGATTTGGAGCTGGCTAAATTGTACAACTCCAGGGGACCTCATTCTCATTGCTAAATATGTAAATGGTCCCCTGAAGTCATGTAATGCAGTTGCCTCAGAGCATTAGTCCTTCCACATGCACAACGCTTCAAAAATTTAAATTCAGATTGGGCATAATGGCTCAATCCTGCAATCCCAGAACTTTGGGAGGCTAAGGCTGAGAATCTCTTGAGCCCAGGAGTTTGAGGCTAACCTGGACAACATAAAGAGACCTTGTCTCTAAAAAAATAAATGGATGCTAGGTGCTTTCTGACTCTTCATTTGCAAGTATAAGCATTGATATTGCTTTATATTTTTTCAAGTTGCTATTAACTGTGCTACTATTAAGGTTGTTTGGGGGGAGTGATATTTAGGAGCTAACAGATGATAGAACAAAACAAGGCAAGAACCAAACAAAAAGGGCACATTTTTGGCAGGCCCATCAGAGAGTTGTGCCAGAAGGTGTCAGCCTCCTTTTCTGTGGAGCCAATGCTTTTAGGCCACACTGAGGGGAGCTGTTTTCACTCTGAAAAAGAATCTTTATTGGCCGTAGTTGTACCTCATCCATAATATATGAGCCTGAAGAGGAAGCAATCACCTCCAATCTCCAACACTTGGGGATTATAATTCGAAATGAGATTTGGGTGAGGACACAGATCAAAACCATATCATTCTGTCCCTGGACCCTCCAAAATTTCATGTCCTTCTCACATTGCAAAATATAATTATGCCTTCCCAACAGTTCCCCAAAGTTTTAACTCATGCTGGCATTAACTCAAGAGTCCAAAGTCTCATCTGAGACAAGTCTAGTCTCTTGCATCTATGAGCCTGTAAAATCAAAAACAAGTCAGTTACTTCCAAGATACAATGAAGATACAAGCATTGGGTAAATACATCCAGTCCAAAATGGAGAAATTAGCCAAAAGGGGCTACAGGCCCCATGAAATTCCGAAACCGAGCAGGGCAGTCATTAAATCTTGAAGCTCCAAAATAATCTCTTTTGATCTCATGTCTCACATTCAGGGCACACTCATACAAGAGTTTGTCTCCCAAGGCCTTGGGCACCTCTACCCCAGAGGCTTTGCAGGGTACAGCCCTCACAGCTGCTTTTGTAGGCTAGCATTGAGTGCCTGTGGCTTTTCCAAGTGCATGGTATAAGCTGTCAGTGAATCTACCATTCTGGAGTCTGAAGCATGGTGCCCCTCTTCTCACAGCTCCACTAGGCAGTGCCCCAGTGGAGATTCTGTGTGGGGGCTCTAACCCCATATTTCCCCCTCTGAACTGCCCTAGTAGAGATTCCGAATAAGGGTTCCGTCACTGAGTAGGCTTCTGTCTGGACTTCTAGGTGTTTCCATACATCCTCTGAAATCCAGGTAGAGGATTCTAAACCTCAGCCTTTGCACTCTGTGCACCTGTAGGCTTAACACCACAGGGAAACCACCAAGGATTACAGTTTGCATCTTCTAAAGCAGCCACCTGAGATGTACTTTGGCCCATTTTAGCCATAGCTGGAGCTGGAGTGGCCAGGATTCAGGGAACAGTATCTTGGGGTTGTGAAGGAGAGTGGGTCACTGGGCTTGGCCCACAAAACCATTCAGTCCTCCTAGGACTACAGGCCAGTGATGGGATCTTTGAGATCTTTTCCCCCATTGTCTTGATTATCAGCATTTGACTCCTCTTTACTTATGCCAATTTCTGTAGTCAGCTTGAATTCCTCCCCTGAAAATGGCCTTTTCTTTTCTACCACATGGCCAGGCAAATTTTCTAAACTTTTTTATAAGTTCGAGTTTTAGATCATTTCTTTGCTCACACATATGAGCATATGCTGTTAGAAGCAGCCAGGCCACATCTTGAATGCTTTGCTGCTGAGAAATTTCTCCCACCAGATAACCTGAATCATTACTCTCAAGTTCAAAGTTCCACAAACCCTTAGAGCAGGGGCAAAATGCCACCAGTCTCTTTGCTAAAGTATAGCAAAAGTGACCTTTATTCCAGTTCCCAATAAGTTCCTCATTTCCATCTGAGACCTCTTCAGCCTGGACTTCACTATTTATATCACTATCAACATTTTGGTCACAACTATTTAACAAGTCTCTAGAAAGTTTCAAACTTTCCCTCATCTTCCTGTCTTCTTCTGAGCCCCCCAAACTATTCCAATCTCTGTTCATTGCCCAGTTCTAAAGTCACTTCCACATTTTCAGGTAACTTTATAGCAGTACCCCACTTTTGGTGCCAATTTTCTGTATTAGTCCATTCTCACAATGCTATAAAGAAATACCTGAGACTAGGTAATTTATAAAGAAAGGAGGTTTAATTGGCACACAGGTCTACAGCCTTTACGGGAAGCATGACTGAGGAGGCCTCAAAAAATCTACAGTCATGGCAGAAGGCAAAGGGAAAGCAGGCATATCTTACGTGGCCAGAGCAAAAGGAAGACAGCAGGGAAGGTGCTACACACTTTTAAACAACCAGATCTCATGAGAACTCTGTCACAAGAATAGTACCAAAGCAGGAAATCTGCCTCCATGGTCCAATCACCTTTGGATTATAATTGGAGATTATAATTCAACATGAGATTTGGATGGAGACACAGATTTGAACCATATCAACCACTTTGTTCATCATTGTCCCTTCACCCCCAGCACAATAACTGACACTGCTTAGTCACTGTCTGTTGAATAAATGAATTAATATGATAAAAGACTCCATAGAGGAGGTGGCATTTGAACTAAGACCCTGAAGGATGGGTTTGAACTTACCAAGAAGAGAAGAGTGTGGGAGTGATAAACAGGACCTATGTCCAAGGAATGCAAAGTTTTTGCATGCTACTAACACCATAAGAAGTTTGTGTGCATATACACCCAGGATGGGCTGAGGGAAGGTGATAGCAATCACACAGAGATGTAAGTTGGAATTAGCACATAAAAAATCTTGCATTTCAGAACTTTACCCTAGAGGCAACAGAGAATCACTGATTTCTGTAAATAAGGCATAACAAAGTTAGCCAGTTTCATTTTTTTCCAAATGGTAACCAACAGCAGGGTGAAAAGTGAATTGAAAGCTTCCTGGGCCTGGGCCAAGCATTCCCAAGGCCTTCTCCCCCAACCTTCTCCCCCTGCTTTAAATCCAACCCTTGCTCTCTCTTTAATGCCCCTAGTGACCATTTTATATTTTCTGGCAAATTTGCTACTATTTTAGTCACTATGAAATGAGTTTTCATGTCATGACCTCCCTCTGACATCTGGGGGTGTATTACTCTGCCTCCTATATTCTTTCTATCTCCCATAATGAATATTCTAAGCAAGGAATGTGACTTGAGCACAGTTTCTTGATTGGCAGGGGTTTTATCATCCTTCACACAGCAAGACCTTGTGAAGATGCCATCATATCAATTAGCACAGCAGAATCGAGGCAGGCACGTTTCTACTGGCATGGGCACAACTACCTGGACAAACACCAACACTCCACGCACACCACAATGCCAGGCCTGCACATTTCCCACAGAACTGCAGACAGCCCCTTCCACAGAAGTCATTCCAGCTCTGACAGCATCTCCGTGGGTGAGCTGGTCTCCTGCCATCCTTCAGGGCTCCTCAGTGTTTGGGAGGTTGTTGTTATTGGGACCCCTGTTCCAGCATATTTGATATAAACAGCCAATCCGCTTACATCGACACCTTCTTCAAATCCTTCCTGCAAAGAGTCTGCAACCTCTGCCTGCTGTTCTGTTTGAATGCATGCTTTGGAGAAGAGCAGTGACAACATCCCCCTGAAAGAGAAACCAGAAAGAGAGTCCAGAACAGCAAGAAAAAAGAGAAAGGTGAGCTGGCCAAGATTTTAAAGGAGTCACAGCTCTGAGAATAACCCTACAGGCTTCAAGATAAAACCATTTTTGTCTAATAAAGGGATTATTATGTAGTATTTATGTGTGGATTTATGGTTAAAAGGCAGGAAACCTCCTTTTACTCAGTAGGAGCTGAAAACAGTCGTCTTTGCAAACAAACAGGAGCAGTGCTGATTCTAAAGAAGTCAAGAGTGGAATTCAGGGCTCTGCATCCAAATATAAGCCCTCAGCTCTAGTGTTGACACTATTCAACCCAGATCCCGAACCCCAGCACAAACCCCCACCCTCCCTCTGCTCCTTTCCAGCCCACTTCCTCTTGTCCTGCAATGCTGCCCTTAACCTGCTCAAGCTTTACCTAGTTTTACACTTGGCAAATGCCCTTTGTACCCCAGGTATCCCACCTGTCCTCTCATTTTTTAAAAAATTGTCCTTCTCCTTTTTGCTTTGTTGAGAAAACTCTTAGCCTCAGTACCTCCAAAATAAGAGAACAGGAGTCCAGAAATAATTTACAGGCCATTGGAACTAAAAGGATTTTGTGGCAGCCTTAATCTGAATCAAACCAGTGGCAGGCAACGTAAATATCTTTTCAGTTCTTTACAAATAAAAAAATCAAGAACACTTCACATACTCACAGGGTACACAATAAAGACAACTCTTTTTTTCTACAGCTTTATTTGGCTTTTTTTGTATTAATGAAAATCAGACATTGGAAGTAATGCTGCTTTATGTTTATAATAAAACCTCATTAACTCAGATACAACTAATTTATAACTTGTGATAATTTTACCACAACAGGGCTGAATTTGCTTATGTGCAATATATGATTTTTACTAAGCAAATTAATAGTCTAAATCAAATATTAGAAAGATTATTTAACTTCTCCAAACAAAGTACCTTTTAGGACATTATTAGTAGGTATTTGCATGCAGAAAAAATAAAATTAAGACACATTTCTGGCTACAGGTTCCACAGTTCTTTCCTAAAACCCTTGAATACAAATGGGCTTTAGAATTCAGAATTTTTCAAGGTTTAGGAAGTTAATAAATCTTACATATGTATTATATTGTGAGTTGTATCTGAGGCAGTACCCAGTATTCACACTGTACTAATATTTACACTAAATGAGATAAAAGCTATACATAGCCTTACATCACTTTAGATCAGATTGTTCTATTAAATAAGTTTAGGTAGGGTCATGTTTTGCCAACAAGTAAATCATGGAAATAACTTCTACTTTCCAGAGCTCTGGGGTGACAGATGTGGATATGGGTTGAGGACCTGTGCTGAATTATCCCTTCATGAAATAAGAAGTCCTTCAGTTAATGAATATGAGGTAGCTGTTCAAAGGACAAGTTTGATATTGAAAACATTGTGATGATTCCAGTAACTGAAATTTTCATTCTACCAAACCAGTCTTCCATCAGATGTACATTCTCAGTGGTCATTTACACTGCACGTAACAACTTGGATCAAAAGAAACATCCTTTGTGATCTTTCAAAGTAGATGAGGAATTAATAATTGCATCAGACATTTAATTGCTTCCAGAGATGACCACAACTATGCTGAAAAAGCAAGGTCCCAGTGCCCAAAATAGGTCTTACATTCCACAAACATTTGTCACAAGTGGATAACCCCAAGCCATCTTCATTCTTCTAACCACGGGCTACATGGTTAGAAGTGCCTGAAGAACTGCTGCAGATTTCAATCTCTCCACATGCCTGACCAAATCTCACATCATTAATTGTAATAAATATTCAAACAAAAATCAAATTAAATCATCCCACACTCCCCACCGAAAATGCCTATTTTAATAATGATAGCCATCAGAATTAAATCAGGAGAGAAGCTACTCTTGGTCCAACTAGAAAAATTTGTGGGGAATTCACACTGCTCACTGTTGAAAATGAACTGAAAGCCTCCTAGAATGTTGGTGTCTTTTCATTTACACTGTATTTCCTATTGATCAATCTATCCAGTGAACTTCCCAGAGCAGAAAATAATTAAGCTAGTTACGGCAAATAGCTAATATTTCTCTGGAACCGTTTCCTGCTGATTCTCTGAAAAGGAGATGTGTAGAAATTAGTGTATATTGTTTATCTCTTTATCCATTCCTTTATGTTTATCCAGAACATAAAATTAGGTTTCCAGTAAGACAACCCAAAAGATGCCATTTCAAGTGAATTTTTTGTCTGGTTTTTCTTTAAAACATTGTGCAGAGAGTTTTCAATAACCTGTTCTTGCTAAGTGAGTTTCCCCCTTTCAAGTATGTCCCGCGTCAAAGACCATTCTTTTAAAAACCTTTGGAAAATATTTACTTTTTTACTTTTTTCTTACCGACAATACAGTTGTAACCTTAAAATAGTTTCTTTAATGTCAGTTTTTAAAGGACCACAGATTATACTAGAGATTTTCATAAAGGCAGGAATTTGGAGAGTATTTTTCCATTATTGTCCATGTGTATATATCAACCCTAATTCACCAGTGGAACTGGAGGTCATTATTTCTGAATTTGCACATTAAAAATAACGTCTACCCATAAGGGAATATCTTTAAACCACAAATGCCAGAAATAACAATTGTATTAAACTGCATTTCATGAATACATAATAAAGTTCAATTTACCACTATTTATCATGTTACTTAAATTAAATCTATAATGGAAAAGAGATTTAGTTCTGTTTTTAAAACAACAAATTCCTTTATGCCAATTGCACAGGATTTATATTAGCTCCAATGCATCCATGTCAATTTATTTATTTTTTGCTTAATTACTATCACTTTCTATTGTTGAGATCCTAGGGGACAATTCACATCCTTTCATGTATTTTTGAAAGCTTAAAGAGACATGTACACATATATTTAAAATTAGTATAATTTCAGTTATATTGATTTATAAAATTTGAGACTTTTAAAAAGTGGTATTGTAACTCATACATATATTCTCACCCCCTCATAAATCCTCCAATGTATATTTCTATACTTCACTGGAGTTTTGACAGTTACCTGAAGTTGCTAGAAAAAATCACTGTGGAGGCAGACAGAGGTATTTTCAGAAGTAATATTTGTGTTGTACCCACACACATTCATATGTAGAGAATTGAGGAAATAGGCCAAAAATCCGACATTAACAGGTACCCATTTTCAACAACCTGCACATCTCGGCAGAAGGAGAACGCAAAAGAATGCTGGATGGCCTTGAATAATCAAGATATTAGATATTGCTGAAGAAAAAAAGAATTCACTGCTAATCCTGCATTGAATTCATGAATACCCGTTATGTGGGTTTGCCCAATAGTTTTAACAAGGGCGAGGCTGTCTCACTATGTCTCCAGCTTGGTAAATGGCTCCATTATCTAACCACCGGGACCAGAAATCTGGGAATGTCCTAGATGACTTCCAGTTTCTCTCCTCCTACAATCAATGAGTCACCAGGACAAGACTCCTGCATTCTATTCCACAGCATTTCTTCAATCCGTCTTCTCCCTGGCTAACACCACTCTGCAACTGCCTAAATTCCAGCTCTCTTGGTATCTCTCCTGAGTTACCTCATTGGTTTCCTAGCTGATTTTCCAAGTGCCAAGCTGGCTCCCTTCTAACCCTTTCTCCATTTTGCTGTCTGAATTTTCATTCTTAAATATATCTGACGTTGCTACTCTCTTGCTTAAAACCCATCACTGACTAGACAAAGGACAAACATTTTATGATAGGTTACAAGGCCCTCTTTGATCTTGCTCTTGCCTTGTCACCAGCTTTATCTCCAACCAAATTACCCTCCAAACAACCCCAGGCCTTGACAAAGATTGGTCACATCTACCAAACTCTAGATGGCCTCTTCTGAATCCTCTTACCAACCAGGCCCTGACTTTTGGGCTCTGTGTTTTTCCCTGCCTAGTCCAATTTTAGTAAGAATCCTGCTAAGTCAGTAAGCAGAAGCCCCTGTCCTCAATATCTGATCACCCCATCCCCCAGGTGATGTCTGATTACCATGGCGGTCTTCAGCAATCCCTCCACCCTGCTCCTTGGCTATACATTTCCTCTCCTCCTTGTTGTCTCCAGAGTTGGGCCCAGTATCTCTCCCCTGCTACCATATCACGTTACAATGATCCCTACACCTATCACAATGGTCCTAAATAAAGT
>NC_045435.1:176526460-176571916 GCF_002776525.5 Piliocolobus tephrosceles | reverse complement strand
CCCACACTTTGCATTTATGAGGACTCAGCTTAAGTCTGACACCCCCCAAATCTTTCCTAATTGCCCTCTTGCCTCATGTAAAACAGAACCCTCTTCATTCCACTGACTTTCCATGCATATTTCTAACCTAATATCTGGTAAAATATAATGTACTCATTTGCTTTATATGCCTTTCCCTTCTTGTGTGGAATTCTTTGCGGATAGGGGTTGTGTCTTATTTATCATTCTATCCTCTTCACCTGGCTTATTTCATGGCCTACAGTAAAGGTTTAATCAACAATTGTTTTACAAATTCAAGAGAACCTAAGATATACGTTTATTCATGACTTCAAGAATCCCTCATGCTAAGGCAGAAATCTTTTCTGGTAGTAACAGGCTAACTTTTGTGGAATACCCTCCAGCACCCCTAAAGTATATTTTCTAATGAACATCATATCTAAAACCCCAATGCAAATGCACTTCCTTTGGTGGCATTTAATGACCACCTTTTTGCTGTTGCATATCTTGAAAATGTACAGTTACTACTCAGTACTTATCAGGTGGTACGTTTATCACCAGAGCTGTGCTCAAAAAATTCTTGAAGAAACAGCTTCCCAGCAGCTAACTTCTCCAAAGTCTGCTTTAAATATCTAATGAAGCTGGCTGACGGCAGCACTTCCACTGACACTAGCTGCTTCAAATGGACGCTGCAGCTGACAGTCATCGCTACTGACAGGAGTCTGGAACTGTCCATAGAAGACACCAATGGTTTACATAAGGCCAAAAAGAACTTTTCCTTTCACAACAGCTGTGTGACACATCAGAAGTCCCCTTAACGGATTAGGAAGCTTAGGCGCTGTGCACAGAGACAACTCACCGAAGCTCTGCCATGATCAGATTGAGAGAGGGAAGGCAAGCTTAGAATACAGCACCCATAGTTTTTAAATCCAAACACAAAATACCTGTTATATGAATAGAAGTGTACATTGGAAGATAATCAAGCCAAATATTTCAATCTGGAAATATGCACATCATAACCATGGTGGTACAAAGCTTAGAAATAAAATTAAAATTGACCTTGGAAAGAAAGGTTCTCATCACATGCCCAAGAGAAAGAAGAATAACCAAAGATAATAATAGAGAAACCATATTTGGATTAGACTGTACTCTGGGCCAAACAGGGAAAGAAAATCCTAAACTAAGTATTTCTCATCTCAGAGTCCACATTTTACCAAAAAGCAAAGAAAGAAATTACTACATAATGTATGCTTGGTTGGACTAGTCTTTAAATCAGCATAACTTCGACTTTTCTTCTAAATGGAACAAGCAGAAAGCCAGACTTTCTTGAGAACAGGAAAATGTATTCTAATCTAAAAGAGAGAACGCTGAGATAAATTATCTTCTTACAGTTCAGAATATGTACATGAATTTGGTATAAAGACAGTTGAACACATGAGCTGTAAACACTACCCAATTTATATTAAGCAGTGTATCTTCTTCCTTAAAATAAGTACTCAGCAGGCTACTTTCTCACCTCAAAGGTGAAACTCAATGGCAGGCTTCAAGATAGCTTTGACATGAACTTGTATATCAGAAAAGTAGAGAAATACCACTATAATCATGTTTAATCTTTTAAAGCTGTGATTGAGAAGTGGCATTTGGGCAGGATTTAAACTTGGCTGTGTCCATGGCAAATATTAAACCCACTCCAGTTCTCTCCTAGCCTTATTTTTTTTCTCATTAGTTAGATGTCACATAGGAAATGAAATTATTATAAACATATTTAACTTGTTTAAATAACTTTAAAAACATAACTTACAATCAGTGGATTTCAAAATTCAATAAATCCTCTCACTTATTAGTTACAGAATATAGTTGCATTTAACCTAATAAACTTAAAAACATGGCTTTAAGGAATATTCTTTCTTGGCAAGAATTAAATTGGCTTGGCTAATTTACATTGTTTTAAATTTAGAGAGAATTGTGTACTGACTCATGATTACGATACATAAACCATTTCCATGAAATGGTCTGAATTAACCTCCTCGCTATTTATATAAACAGCACATAACATTCCATGCACTGCAGTCTACTAGATGGGAATTTTTTAAGTCAGTAAATTATACTTATAATTTAATCTCTAGCTAAATACAAGAATAAGAAAGGCTTAGTATTTCATTATGTTTTAAGTGATAGAAACTCATTGTCTCTGTGTGTTTAAATATACCAAAAGTAGTTGTTAGTGTCTACAGTTAATGCAAAATGATATGGTACTTGAGTGTATATTTATAAAGCTTATATAATAAAATCAAAGGCTGCCAAAGTATAGATGAAGTGATGACTGCCAAATCAGTTCATAGATAATCAGTGTATGAGTTGGGCCCCAAATCTTCCTGAGCTTATTGCTTAAAAGGATATCTAATGATAACATTTACGCTAAAGACCATTATGAAAACTTAGGACAAGTATATAATTTTCACCTGTCAATTAGGAACTACATTCTAGCACTGTTGCTAGTCATTTTCTATGTAATCATGAAGAAACTACATCAACTCAAAATAAGACAAAAACATTCAAGATTAACTTTGTCAAAATCACAACAAAAAGGTTTTAAAGAATGACAGATATATAAAAGTGGTCAGAGAAAAACACTGAAAGAATCAATTACTATGATTCTTTTTTTTTTTTTAAGAATTTTATTACTATTTTTTTTTTTTTACTATGATTCTTTAAGCAAAGTATTGGTAGTAAAATGACAATTTGACTTTAAAATCTATTTATATCCACAGGAAAAAATCAAAAGGAGCTTTTAAACTAACTATATGTTTCATTTTACAAATCTACATTGTATCTTAAAGTGGAACTTTTAATACCTAGGTTATTCGATTATTTATATACTCTACACCCCAAATCTCCTTTTCTACTGCAGATAGCTTCAACAAAAATATTATTTACAGTCACTGAAATGTTTGGCTTATAGCGTTCCAAAAATAATTGTATCAGAACAAAGCATTTGGTTTTACTCTCAAACTTATTTCTCCTTAATCTTCCCCCATCTAAGGAAATTGTATCACCACCCACCCAGCTCATAGGTCAAACATTTAGGAATCATTCTTGGGTTAGTTTTCCCTCACTTCCCAAATTCCAATCCATTGCCAAGCCCCACCTCCAAGATGTACCCTGGATATTTACTCCGTGGGCCTCTAGCCCCAGCCCCCATCGCCGCTGCCTGGAGCACTGCAATGGTGTCCTCTTTATTCTCCTTTCTTGCTCGATTGCCCCACTGCTGTCCATTCTCCAAACAGTAAAGTGAACTTGGCTAAAAGTACATTGGACATGGCTGCTCTGCTTAAAATCCTCCAGGCGCAGTGGCTCAGTGGCTCACGCCTGTAATCCCAGCACTTTGGGAAGCCGAGGCAGGCAGATCACGAGGTCAAGAGATAGAGACGATCCTGACCAACATGATGAAACCTTGTCTCTACTAAAAATACAAAAATTATCTGGGCGTGGTGGCATGCGCCTGTAGTCCCAGCTACTCTGGAGGCTGAGGCAGGAGAATCACTTGAACCTGGGAGGCGGAGGTTGCCATTGCAGTGAGCCGAGATCGCGCCTCTGCACTCCAGCCTGGGTGACAGGGCGAGACTCCGTCAAGAAAAAAAATAAAAATAAAAAAAAAATAACAACTTCTCCAGTGACTTTATATTTCCCTAAAAATCTAAACTCTTACCATGGTCCACCTCTCCTGACATTCCAGCCACATTGGCTTCTTTCATTTCCTCCAATAGTCCATGTTCATTCCCACTTCATGGCACGTTCTTGAATGTGATCTGTTCTCAGCTTGTCCCCTCAGTCCCAGGTCTTCGACAGCTGGCTCCTTTCTAACATCTCCTCTACTGCCCTACCTAAAGGAATGCCCAACCACCGGCCCCATCACTCTCCATCACATCACCATCTTTTACATTCTTCTTTGCACATTTCCCCGCTTTAGAATGTCAGAGACAAGGCTAGGTGCGGTGGCTCAGGCCTGTAATCCCAGCACTTTGGGAGGCCGAGGCTGGCAGATCACCAGGTCAGGAGTTTGAGACCAGCCTGGCCAACATGGTGAAACCCCATGTCTACTAAAAATACCAAAATTAGCCGGGCGTGGTGGTGCACGACTGTAATCCCAGCTACTAGGGAGGCTGAGGCAGGAGAATTGCTTGAGCCTGGGTGCACTGCAACCTCCAGCCTGGATCTAGCACAGTACTCCAGCCTGGAGGACAGAACAAGACTCTGTCTGAAAAAAAAAAAACAATGTCAAAGACAAGAGGGGACCATCCTTGCCTGCCCTGTTCATGTCTGAAATCCCAGAGCTAGACAGTGCCCAGGGTAGGTACTTAAAAAAATATACTTGTCAAATGAACAATTGCTATGGAGTTTTATAATGCACCATTTTAGGTGATGTTAGTCAGGACCAGATCCAGTTACTTTAGAGGCAGAAATGTCAGTAGAAGAAGAAGATACCTAATACCATTAAACAGATCTCAGGTTTTGCCTAATTATAGACATCCACAGGGTCGAATTTGCTGTAGGTTTAAGTGATGTGTTAGCTTTTTCAGGTTTGTTCTCCTGTTTTCTAATTCTTTTCTCACTAAAACAAAAACAATACTTCTTTGGCAGTATTCTTCTATGGGAAGTAAAAATAATGTAAAATAACAGTATCTTCCAGATATCTCCAATCATTGCAAACAAAAATAAAAATAACTGTACCATAACTACTTTAGAAGATAATAGAATCTAAAATTTCTTTAACTAAGTAATTAAAAAGAAACCTAAACAAAGTAACTTTAACAATGATATTTTAATGTACTCACTCTTCCAAAGAATATTGACTGAAAATAGTAATAACTGTAATAGCAAACCTTTATTGAGCTTGTATCTGTGCCAGGTACTATCGTAAGCATATTTCTTGTTTTAAATAATTTAGTCATCACAAAAACTCTCTAAGATGAATACTCATTATTTAGATTTTATATATAAGAAAACTGAAGCACATAGAGTTTTTTGTTTTTTTGTTTTGTTTTGTTTTGTTTTGTTTTATTTTTTATTTTTTATTATACTTTAAGTTCTAGGGTACATGTGCATAACCTGCAGGTTAGTTACATATGTATACTTGTGCCATGTTGGTGTGCTGCACCCATCAACTCGTCAGCACCCATCAATTCATCATTTATATCAGGTATAACTCCCAATGTAATCCCTCCCCCTCCCCCCTCCCCATGATAGGCCCTGGTGTGTGATGTTCCCCTTCCCGAGTCCAAGTGATCTCATTGTTCAGTTCCCACCTATGAGTGAGAACATGCGGTGTTTGGTTTTCTGTTCTTGTGATAGTTTGCTAAGAATGATGGTTTCCAGCTGCATCCATGTCCCTACAAAGGACGCAAACTCATCCTTTTTTATGGCTGCATAATATTCCATGGTGTATATGTGCCACATTTTCTTAATCCAGTCTGTCACAGATGGACATTTGGGTTGATTCCAAGTCTTTGCTATTGTGAATAGTTCCGTAATAAACATACGTGTGCATGTGTCTTTATAGCAGCATGATTTATAATCCTTTGGGTATATACCCAGTAGTTGGATGGCTAGTTCATATGGTAAATCTAGTTCTAGATCTTTGAGGAATTGCCATACTGTTTTCCATAATGGTTGAACTAGTTTACAATCCCACCAACAGTGTAAAAGTGTTCCTATTTCTCCACATCCTCTCCAACACCTGTTGTTTCCTGACTTTTGAATGATTGCCATTCTAACTGGTGTGAGATGGTATCTCATTGTGGTTTTGATTTGCATTTCTCTGATGGCCAGTGATGATGAGCATTTTTTCATGTGTCTGTTGGCTGCATGAATGTCTTCTTTTGAGAAATGTCTGTTCATATCCTTTCCCCACTTTTTGATGGGGTTGTTTGTTTTTTTCTTGTATATTTGTTTGAGTTCTTTGTAGATTCTGGATATTAGCCCTTTGTCAGATGAGTAGATTGTAAAAATTTTCTCCCATTCTGTAGGTTGCCTGTTCACTCTGATGGTAGTTTCTTTTGCTGTGCAGAAGCTCTTTAGTTTAATTAGATCCCATTTTTCTATTTTGGCTTTTGCTGCCGTTGCTTTTGGTGTTTTAGACATGAAGCCCTTGCCCATGCCTGTGTCCTGAATGGTACTACCTAGGTTTTCTTCTAGGGTTTTTATGGAGTTTTAAGTAACTTGCTCAAAGCCACACGGTTAATAAATGTGACAAGAATCCAAATACAGGGATCCAGATGCCAGAGTTTACACTCTTACACTGCACTATCCAGCTTCATTAGGTTAGAGATACCACATTATGTTAGAAATAACATGTATAAAATTTATATTACAAATTCTAGAACATAACAGATACTTGATGACTGGTAGATAGTATTCTTAGCAATAATCTCTATAGCATCTGAGATGAAATTCAGGGGACACTAGCTCCTATCAGGGGACAGCCTCAGGTCTTTGATGCTAAGCTTGTTAAGAAAATCTTATTAAAGCTGAAGTCAGGTTGTCAGCCTGGACTCAAGAACTCAGAGGTCAAGATTTAGGAAGAAATCGAGGCAGCAAACAGGAAGGCAAATGAGGAAGGTAATAGACGAGAATCACATTGTCAGATCAGCATCAGGTACACTGTGGAATAAGGCTTGATAGACAAAGTCAAGCTCAGGCACAACCTAAATCACAGTGTAGGTGACAAAGGTAATGACAGGCTGAAACCAATGATATCAGAAATGCAGAATACGACCCAAAAAAGTAGAACCATGAGTCGTTATACCTATTGGCCACTGAGGGAATCCTTCCACGCCTCACTCTGGTTCACACACTAACCTCATCTTCTCAGAACCCTCTATCTCCCACCAGGTTCTGACAACTCCATTTTATAAGTAGAAGAAACTAATTTGTGTATGTAGATAATGTCCTAACTTTCCAGAGGGCTCGCTTATAATCGGTGATAGAAATCGAATGTATTCTTTGCTGCTTTTCTAAAATCAAAGATGAAACTATCCCAATACTAAGAGAAATCACATATTCTCTTCTTTCTTCCTCATCTTCCTTTCTTAATGGAAGATAAGCTTTAGGAAAAGAATGGACGGGGCAAAGCCAGGAACGGGATGGATATTTTCAGTCTTGTCTCAATCTTGATGATTGGTTGCTGAGGGTGACTTTTTCCTCTCATCAGCCATGTCGCCGCTATGTCTGGAGAGTTCCAAGCAGAGAAAGTGACTTCTACTAATGCTTTGGAAGAGCCAGGAACATTCCATGAGCTTCCAGGTATATTTTTAGTCAGGAGTCAGAAGTATGACTCAGAAAAATAAGTCTTTACTAGGTACAATCTGACTTTATGTCAAAAGCATAAAATATATAATTTTAGTATAATAAATGAAAAATAGTTTTCATGTAAATATTGCTATTTTAAATATTGTCAAAAGGCCAGTCCCTGGGTGAAGAATTATAAGAATATTTACTGGAAGCAACAACTGTCTTCTAGCCTTTAAAAAAATTTTATTGCTATATCATGGTTGTACATATTTTGGGAGTATATGTGATATTCTAATACATATATACAATGCATAATGATCAAATCAGAGTAATTGGGATATCCATTACCTCAAACATTTATGTTTTCTTTGTGTTAGGGGACATTACAATTCTCTCTTGATTTACTTCTTATATTCCATTATTTACAAAGTCTTTGTGAAACTAAGAAACAAGAAATCATTTCTAGGTTAGATCTGAAGAGAATAAGACATAGAAAGCTCTTCCTTTTAAACTGGGCAGGGACAAGAAGGGAGTCAAAGATGTTACTGAAGTAATACATCTGAGCAACATAGGGATTTTCTGAGTGGTTAGTCTAATGTTGTATTTTCTCTTAACTTCTTCTGGAATAAGCTTCCAATTTATTAGAGTCCCCTCTGAAAAGTACTAGAAATTATCTACTTATAGGCACCAAGAGAAGGAACTTTCCTGGTATGGCAATCTGGTACCTCATTATTTGGTGAAAAAATGTCTACACATTCAGAATTATGAATGTCACTAATACATCTAAAATAAGCATTTGTCACTCATTAATATTCATATTGCTGAAACAAAACAGTTCATACTGTAGCTGCTCATAAATCTGGCAGAAATATGGGAAAAGAAAAGGGAGCAGGAAGAGATAAAGAAAGAAAGAGCTCAGGGATAGATTGAACACAAGAGGGGACTCCATTCATTCAGTCTAACATCTGCTCACCCTGAAGTGGAACCACCTGTTAGTTTATTAAATTGTAGGATTAATTTATGTGGAAATAAGAGAGGAGGGAGAAAGGAGGCTTTAATTCATACTCCCTTCATCCAAAAAAAATCTTCTATTTAGTCCCATCTTTTAAAAGAGCCTTTTTTGAACAGTAATTGATGCCATGAATACCTAGCCCCATTATATAATTAATATAAGAAATGAAATGTGTTTCATAACTGTTATGTAGGCACATTGCCTATAATGTTTTTGTTGGCCATTTCTTTGGTCATCCTTAAAGAAAAGACCACTGGTACCTCCCTTAGCAATTCCGCAACAACAGTAGCAGCAGCAGCAAAATGAGCAAGGCTAAAAATCCATACTGATTTGAGCAAGACCAAGGAAGATCTTACCTTCTATGTATTCCCGTTTGTGACAAGGGGATATTTTAATGTCTTGTCAGCAGAGCAGATGAGAATAATACAGCTGTAGCTACAGGGTCATAAGAAACCCAGCTCTGAGTAATGCAGAAGTCCCCATTAACCTCTCTGCCTTCTTTAATGAAAGACATGCTGCATTGCTTCCTCCAATATTCTCAAATCTCAGGATCTCAAATTTGCTGAATTAAAGTGGTGGATATTATATCTACAGTTGATTTCCTCCTAAGTTTGCAAAGAATGTCAGATGATCATCAAGGAGCATAAATATGAAAGGAGATTAGAAAAAGTATACAAACTTTATGAATGTAGATAGATATTTCCTGGTATTTCTCATATGTCAACATGTCATCTTTTTATAACTTGTGTACTGGTTATCTAAGTTGATCACAATTACCTCGGGCACTATATATGACAGCCTCTCCCAAGATTTGATTACCAGCCACAATCATCTAAAATTTTCTCTTAAGAGGTAGGGGCAGGAAGGATTTCTTAAAGAGTTGTATTTTACTGTTTATTCAAACAGCAAATGCTGTCCTTTTCTAAAGATTATTTCTTTCATGTAGCCTAGACCTTATGAGGTAACTTCCTTAAGCAGTTCTTTTTGTATGATTAGGGCTCATAAACTTCCTTGGGTAGCAATGAGAAGAGATTATTTTAAGTCTCATCCTTTTTGTCTCTTGAAAAAGTCACCTAAAAAATTGAGGCCAGCTTTCCATAAAGGTTTTATAAAAGACAGTGGAGAAGCCAGCTTTCCCTGGGGACTTATCCAATTACATGAACTGCGTGGTCTTACCCTAAGAGACAGGAGAATTCAAAATTGTGTTTTTCTGATTATGGCAGAGAGTGTAAAGGGAGAAATCTAAGAAATTCAATTATCTCCCTAGGTGTCACTTAGCTTTGGGACTAATATAATTGGCTATAAATAATATGAGCACATATCAGGCAGAACCTCTGTGGGTTTATTACAAATACCCTTGTCACTGAGTTGCTAACAACAGGGCTTGCCATGTGGGTGAATGGGGGTTGCAACTGCAAAGAGATTACTTTCCCAACCACTGGTTTTCCTCATTTTCATGGTCTTCTTTACATATTTTAATTAATGTTCCAAATGTAACATTTTAAGTATGTATTACCTTTTCAGCATGCACCAAAATGACCTTTTAAAGTAACTGTTTAAAATCCAAGGCAATGTTTGATTACCAACTCAGTACTCCATAGCATAACTTTTCTCTTTTTCATGCTCCTGAAATTTAATGGAGTTCTGCAATAGCAGGGCATATGAGTATGAATGGTTAATGTAACAGAATTCTCATTTTCAAAGGATTGTGCTAGAGGCCCATTCTGACTGTCTGTGTGAGGATTTCCCTTGACCACATTCCAGTAAAGACTTCCTAGCTGTGAAAAGGGGGAAAACTTTGGCTTTCTGCTTTATTGATTGCACACAGTAGGCAATTAATAAAATTTGTTATTTTTATCCTAATTAAGCCTTTGAAAACCAAAACATGTTGATAGAATGTTTGAACAGTGCCACAAAGCATGAGGGTTTCATAACCATGCCCCATGGATGGGCAAGCCCGTATGTATTTTGAAGTCACCAGTATTCCAAAGGGTTTTTCAAATGTTTTGAGTTTAACCAAACCCTAAACACATTGTGCCAAGTACTATTTTCCTTTAAATTTCAAACCCATGTGAATTTTAAGGGAAATTAAATCCTCATGTTTCTGATTCGTTTTTACTTAAATCATTAAAATGCTGTTTTGGACGAGCCACTTGATTTCCAAGAAGCTTTCCTTCCCAAACTCCTTTATGCCTTTTTGGTGTGGGGTCAAAAACAGGAAGTCATACATTGACAATGATAAATTAATTGTGACATCAAACAGTGCAAATCCAAACCCTAGCACTCTAACAATATTCAGCAGTTGACAGATTCATTTTCCTAATTTTAGGGCAGGAAATGCTTGCATTTTTCCTTATTTTCCCAGCATAATTTAAGAAGCAAACTATCTCACCTACAACCACTAGGCTACAGAGAATCCACATCTGGAGTTTTATTGATTTTGCAAAATGAGGCAGCAACATTATTTTGCAGCTCCATTCAATGTAGACAGTCTTATCCAAGGAAAAGTTAGAAAATACACACAAATTCTTCTTACTTCAACCAGGTTTAACTATCCTGAGCAAGGTGTCTTATAAATGTCATGCAAAACGTGATAGGAAGTTACCTAGGATATTGCAAGGAAAATAGTCATCATATCACGAGTCTCATCTCAATCTGCCTGTTGATTTCATATTTCCCTTTAAGGCCCCTCTCCCCAAATCTTCCCTCTTAAATACCTTTTATTCCTTCCCATCACCTCTAACTTTTTATGATTTATTTATTTATTTATTATTTATTTATTTAATTTATTTATTTTGAGATGGAGTTTTGCTCTTGTTGCCCGGGCTGGAGTGCAATAGCATGATCTTGGCTCACTGCAAACTCTGCCTCCCAGGTTCAAGCGATTCTCCTGCCTCAGCCTCCCAAGTAGCTGGGATTACAGGCACCGGCTACCACACCCAGCTAATTTTTTTGTATTTAGTAGAGATGAGGTTTCACCTTGTTGGTAAGGCTGGTCTCAATCTCCTGACCTCAGGTGACCCACCTGCCTCAGCCTCCCAAAGTGCTGGGATTACAAGCATGAGCCACTGCACCCCGCACCCTCACCTCTAACTTTAAACTTCACATGCCTTCCCCATCCTTTGGAAAAAAAGAAAAAGAAGAGAAACACTTGGCCTAGTAGCCTTCTCCAGCCATCTTCATGCATCATTCCTTCCTTCCACTCCCAAACTTAAAAAACTTAATCTCACTAATCATCTCTCCTGTCCACCACTGTCTTCTTAACATCTTACTGATAATGTTCAAATCTATGTTTTAATGTCAGTCTTGAATATTTATGGCACAATCCCACTTGAATATTTTGCCAAACTTTACTTGATGAAAATTTGTACAAAACTTATCCCCTACTGATGAATTCCCCATTTCTATGAGTCTTACTGAGCTTGAAGCTACTTTGTCACATGTCTAACCAGTAACCATTTGTTGGCAATTTGGTGTAATAATGCATCTTGCATTATTTACATCTCCCCATCCTTTACATCTCCACCACTAAGCCCTTCACCACCTCTTAATTGTGCCTACTAATGATCTGTTTGTCTCTAGTTTCCCTTCTGATTCCAGGCTATACTAGCCAATAGATTAATCTTTCTGAAATGCTTGTTGCTGATTTAACTCCCCTACTTGAGAAGGTCATGGTTCCCTGCTGCCAACAGAACAAAGTTTAAATGTCTTAACCTTGCATACTTAATGTGGTTAAACACTCTGTATAACCTGATTGTAACCTAAAGGTTTATGAATTCTCTCTTTAGGGTTAACTGATCAACTAATTGTTCCCTGAACATAATTTGTCCCTCCCCCACCTTCTGCCTTCCCTCCATTCTGCCCCTAAATCTTCCGTATTCAATAAGATCCATCCATCCTCATCCATGAGGCTTTCCCAGGCAAAATATTCTCCCCTCCTTTATATTCTATATAAATTATATAGACTATATATTAACTATATATAAACTATATATTAGTCCTATTTTCTCTATTATAATAAATTACCTCCCCATACTTTTCATAGTATTCTGAATTTTTTGTTCTTCTCACACCGTTATGTCTTATGTTCATAACTACACTTTAAATTTCTTAAAGACAGGGTCCATGTATTCCTGAGATGTTTCAATAACTGGGTAGTCAGACTACTGACAGCACAAAAATAGGCATTATCTTTAAAATTAAAGAGTTACTAGTTTCAAGCCTTTTAAGTATGCTAAGATGCTTTAGTGCTTGCCTTGTATATACCTGAGTACCATAAACCTTTAACATCATATTTTAATACCATGATGTAATAAACTGATGAGAAAGAAAACTATTTCAATCACACCATAATGTGAAATGTTAATTACTAACAGGTGATTTCACTACATCTGAGAAGTATAGGCATGCAGAAACATCTAAAGATGGAGGGAATTTATGTGATAAAATGGGACTATATAAGTCAGTGGCAGTCGTCCATGTCTAACAATTTAACATCTATCAATAACAGGGAATGTATTCCAGTTTCTGTGCTAAGCTTTTTATATAAATTAACTGATTTGATCTTCAAAATAACACTGTAATGTAGGTATTATCCCATTTTACCAATGAAGAATGACAAAGGCTCATAGAAGGTATAGAACTTGCTCAAATACACAGAATCTGTGGAATAGTTAGGCTGAAAGCCCAGCATTAGTGAGATCCAAAGCCAATGATTGTAACCCTCACATGATCCACATCACTCAACTGCATTTGTTTGGAGTATACACTATGCATGGCTAGCCACCAAAAGCTAAGCTTTTCACTTTCAATTTTATTTCCTAATATCCTCCTGCCTAGGAAAAATAGATCTGTATATAAAATAACATAAATTTTTACACTTTGGGAGGCCAAAGTGGGAGGATTGCCTGAGACCAGGAGTTCAAGACTGGCCTGGGCAATATAGCGAGACACCCCTCACATCTCTACAGAAAAAATGAAAACATTAGCCAGTGGTGATGGTACATACCTGTAGTTCCAGCTACTCTGGAGACTGAAGTGGTAGGATCCAAGGCTGCAGTGAGCTATGATATTGTTGCTGTGCTCCAGTCTAGGTAACAGGGCAAAACTCCCCTCTATAAAAAATAAAAATATTGGGAGGCCGGGACAGGTGGATCACTTGAGGTCACGAGTTCAAGACCAGCCTGGCCAACATGGTGAAACCCCCTCTCTACTAAAAATACAAAAATTAGCTGGGATCCCCTGTAATCCAAGCTACTCGGGAGGCTGAGGCAGGAGAATCGCTTAAACCCAGGAGGCAGAAATTGCAGTGAGCTGAGATCGCCCCACTGCACTCCAGCCTGGACGACAGAGCGAGACTCCGTCTAAAACAAAAAATAAATAGGCCAGGTGCAGTGGCTCACGCCTGTAATCCCAGCACTTTGGGAGGCCGAGGTGGGTGGATCACCTGAGGTCAGGAGTTCGAGACCAGCCTGGCCCACATGGTGAAACCCTATCTCTACTAAAAATACAAAAACTAGCTGGGCGTGGTGGCAGGCACCTGTAATCTCAGCACTTGGGAGACTGAGGCAGAAGAATTGCTTGAAGCCAGGAGGTGGAGGTTGCAGTAAACCGAGATGGCACCATTGCACTCCGGGGGACAAGAATGAGACTTCATAAAAAATAAATTAATTAATTAAATAAAATAAAATAAACAACAATAATAATAATAATACATTTTTATACAATAACTTAAAATTAAGCTTAATTTTAGAAATCCTGAAAACCCAGCAACAACATTTTGTAATATCTTAAAACTGAAACCAAAAGAATTACTGATCAGAATAAAATATAGCACTGCTTTGAATATCATTCAAGGTAGAGTAAATTATATGTGGTCTCAGGAAAAATGGCCTAGATGAAGGGTCTCGAGAGATTTAATTTCACATCATGGCATTTACACAGATTACTCACTTGGCCAAAGCAGATGGCCTCTGTGGGCCTCTCTTTCCTCATCTTTAGAATAAACTAGGTGATCCTTTTCAGATTTAAAATTCTGTGATCCAACCAACATTCACAAGTCTGAAGTGATGAAGGATATTAAACATTTTCTGGATCTATTCCAAACCCTCAACATAGCATTATATCTAAAATTCAAGCCCTGAGTTGAATTCCCATTACCAGTGTAATCACGTATTATTAGTCTGTTCTCACATTGCTGTAAAGAACTACCTGAGACTGGGTAATTTAGAAGAAAAGAATTTTAATCGACTCGCAGTTCTGCATGGCTGGGGAGGCCACAGGAAACTTGCTATCACGGTGGAAGTCAAAGGGGAAGCAAGGCATGTCTTTTCATGGCTAGAGAATTAGGAAAAGAGGGAGAGCAAAGTGGGAAGTGCTACACACTTTTAAACAACCAGATCTCATGAGAAGTCACTCACTATCATGATAACAGCAAGGATGAAACCCACCCCCATGATCCAATCACCCCCCAGCAGGTCCTCCTCCCGACATTAGAAATTACAATTTGACATGAGATTGGGTGGGGACACAGAGCCAAACCATATCATCATGCTTTTAATCATGGTTCACACACAGGGAATCTAGGCCATAATCATTCATGTATTTGTGGAACTTCCTAATAAACCATAAGCTTTTTGAAGAAAGGGACTGAGTATTGTTTCACTACAGATCCTCTGGGCCTGATGTACAACACAAGCCTCATACAGCCTGGCTGAATGAATAAATAGGATTTGGGAATCTATAGGGAACACAGGTAACTACAATAATCTGCACTAATTCAGGAAAGGAAGAGCTGCAATAAATAATGCCAAAACAAAATCTTTTTCCAGAGCAAATAGTAATTGCAAACTGATACAAATTGTGCCTCTTCTTATTTAGTAGTTCTCAAATGCGGGTTGCAGATGATTAGTAATATGTGGGGGTGCTCCACATCCAATCAAGAATTCCAGACATATGCAGCATCTACCACAAATGTAGCACTCCTCTTTGACAAACCAGTAGTTAAGGGAGCAACTGTTACTCTTAATTAAGATCCATTTTTCTTTCAAAATATTTTAATCAATTGTTCATGTATTAGACTTATCAAAAACATGAAATTGGTTGGTGCTACAAAAGATAAACAATGTACATTTCAGAGAATCAACTATAAGTTATTATTATTAGCAAGAAAGGTAATTAAGGTGACCAGACACAAGACCAACATATAGAAATAATTACATGGCAGTTAAATATCCTTAGAAAATTTAGTGAAGATAGGATACCTTTATCAGTAGAAAGCAGTTGTATGCCATAAAATACTCGGGCATAAAATGTTCATGCAATGAATAAGAACTATATGGAGAAAATTTTAAAACTTTATGAAGAAACATAAGAGAATATTTTATTAATTGAAGAAGTATACCTAGTTTCTAAATAAAACGACCCAGTATCATAAAAGTATAAATCCTTTCCCCAAATAAATCTATACACTTAATGCAATCCCAATAAAAATCCTAACAGTAAAATTTCATGAAACTTGACAAGCTGATTCTAAATTTATGTAAAAGAGAAAATGGCAAGAATGTTTGAAAATGAACAATGTGATAGCACTTGCTTTACTAGACATCAAAATATATTTAGAGGTTATCATAACTAAAATAGTATTATATTGATGCAGAAATAGACAAATAGTTCAGTGGAATAGAATAAGGAGTTTTAAAACAGATCTATGTGTTCATAAGAATGTGTTTTATTATAAAGAGAGCATTACAAATGCAAAAGAGAGTGTGGAGATCAAGGTATATACTATGTAATAGTTACTACTTTCTATTGATAAAGTTATCCTATCTTCTACTTTCTATTGATAAAGGTATCCTACCTTCACTAAATATTCTAAGTATATTTAAATTTTCTAAGTATATTTAACTGCCGTGTAATTATTTCTATATGTTGATCTTGTGTCTGGTCACCCTAATTACCTTTCTTGCTAACAGTAATAACTTATAGTTGATTCCCTGAAATATATATTTTTTGATATCTTTTGTAGCACCAAACAATTTCATATTTTTGATAAATCTAATACAGGAATTAAAAGGCCAGGCATGGTGGCTCACACCTGTAATCCCAGCACTGTCGGGTGGATCACGAGGTCAGGAGATCAAGACCATCCTGGCTAACACGGTGAAACCCCATCTCTACTAAAAATACAAAAAATTAGCCAGGCGTGGTGGTGGGCGCCTGTAGTCCCAGCTACTTGGGAGGCTGAGGCAGGAGAATGGTGTGAACCCGGGAGGCAGAGCTTACAGCTCACAGTAAGCTGAGATCATACCACTGCACTCCAAGCCTAGGCGACAGAGTGAGACTCTGTCTCAAAAAAAAAAAAAAAAAAAAAAAAAGAATTAAAAGTATGAAAAATGAGGTTTTAAATCTTGAGGCAGAAAAAGGCCATTCTAAGCAATATACAAAATTTACAAACCACAAAAACATCAGTTTTGAGTACCTCAAAAATTTAAATTTCTATACAAAGAAAGATGCCATAGACAGAAAATTAAAAGATAACATTCATCAAAAGACACCATTAGGCAAGAGGCAAGCCACAAAGTAAAAGACTATGTAAATAATCCCCACAGATCAATTTTTTAAAGCAGGTAATCAAACAGAAAAAAAATGGTTAAGAAATTTAGATCATATGCCTCATGTGAGACATTTCACATGAGTAAATATTCAAATAATCAATAAACATATAAGAGTATTCAATCTCATTAGTCATCAGGGTAAGGTAACCTCAGTAAGAACACCCACCAGAATGTCTGAAATGAAAAAGACTAACAGTTTTATGTATTGGTAAAGAAGGATATGGAGCAAGTGAAACTCTTGAACATTCCTGGTGAAAATGTAAATTAGTACAATCTCTTTGACAAACTGTTACCTACTAAAATCAAACATACATACTGTCCCTTGTGTATTCCCAACAAAAATGCAATTCACCATAAGCTACATATAAGTAAAGCATTTATCATATTATCTCAAAACTGGAAATAATCCAAAAGTCCATCAACAGTAAAATGAATAAATAAATTGTTTCATATTCACACAATGGAATATTATACAGCAATAAGAATTTTTAATTAATTCATTTATTTTTGGTATGTAAGTTCTTCTACTCACATGTTCACTTTTAAAATCAGCCCCAAGCCATACTCTGGCATCTAACCCGTTACCTAATTATGTGACTAGAGACAATGTATGGAGAAGGGAATGATGACTACCTGCATTCTTTCACAAGGTACCTTTCTCAGGTGTAAATGTGATAATAACCTCATCTGACCATGGAGGAGAAGCTGCTCAATCTGGAGAGCAAGGGAACTTTACATGGAATTCAGGCTCAGCATAATCCAGTCATCTGAAATCTCTTGTATATCTCTATTCCAGTTCTCTTTCATTCTTTTATTGAATAATTACTTTCATGTAAAGGATCCAATGAAGCTATGAATTCAACTGATGGCACAAGTTTGGCAGCTCAAAGTATTAAATCTTTATTTGATATTGAGTAACATTAGTCCTTGGGTTTCAAGAAATAAAAGACACTTTTAGCTTCATCTAAAAGCCTTCAGTCTTGGAAAGTCTTCATGAAAGTATTGGAAGCTGTCAAGAAAATCTTCTAGTTTCAGCCCAATGCCTTGAGTCAAAACTTAAGAGACTTTTTATTTTCTTTAAGATGCGCAGGACCCTGGAGCACCTATCCTACTCACAGCCTTGAATTTCTCATGCCTCCTCATACTACCTTGTGACAATAACAAAATTGTTATCCTCGGTCTTATCCTCAATAGACACTTCATTCTAGATCACCACAAGCAATAATTCACATAATTTTACATCATAATAATTGTTTCACCATCTCTTGCCAGGGTCTGCCAAATTCAAATCTTTGAATACCAGTAGGATTCCCATTGCCTTCATCTCCATTCAGGCTATGTAACCAATTCCAGCTCTTCCTCAGTTCCTTGAGGGTCTTTTGGCTATGATCTACTCTCTTGTTAATTACTATAACTTTTGGAGTTTTCATAGCAATCAGTAGAAATGATCTCTGGCTAACATAAGCAAAAAGAATTTTTAGAAGGCCATCAGGTAGCTCACCACGTCAATGGAAAGCTTGAAACTTGAGCAAGAACAAAGGGAGATTAGACAGCCAGAAACAGTCTAGTAAGGACACAGCCTATGGCACTATCAGAGCTGCTACAGAATATTAATCAACTATCCCTGTGACTTTGCATCATTTCCTCAAGCTTCAGTGACTTAGGCAAGAGTAGCAAATTAACGGGGCCAGGATGCTAGGATGTTTCAATAACAAAACAAAACGAAAAAGACAAATGCTTATTAAGTAACTCAATGGAAAAATGAGCAAGATATTTTAATGGTTACTACGTAAGAAGATAGATTGACAAATGACCAATAAACATATAAAAATATTTTACCTCACTATAAAAATGCAACTTATTAGCAAAAGCATATAATTTCTCAACCAAAAAACTGACTGAAAAATTAGAAGACTAACAATATCCTATGTCTGTGAATATAGAAAAAAATGCACATTTTACAATATGCACATTCTATGGTAACATAGATTGGTACCATCTTTTGGAGAGGCAAATTTTTATTATCTATTAAAATTTAGATGTACATCTTTTGCCCCAGAAATTTGACTTCTAGTAATACAACCTAGAAAAATATTCGTGTGTTCATAAAGATAGATCTACACAGGTGTTCACTATAGCATTGACTGTCATTATACAATTGGAAACAACCTAAATGCCCCAAAATAAGAGTCAGTTTAAATAAATTATTATACATTCCGATACTGAAAGTCTATAAACAGACAGATCTCTATATACTGCTTGGAAATCTCTCTTAGGTATACTCTTAAGGAAATGAGAAAAGTTGCAGAATAAAACTTATAATCCCATTATATGTAAAATAAAAAATAATGTGTTTGTATCTGTGTATACAAAAAGAAGGCCGTAAAAAACGCACACCAGACTCTTAACAGTTGCTACTTCTAAAGACCTAAAGGCCTTCCCCTTTCTATTCTATGAACTCAGGAATTTTGTGAATTTTTTTATTTTTTATTTTATTTACTTTTAAAATTATTTTATTTTATTTTATTTTATTTTATTTATTTTTGAGACAAAGTCCGCTCTGTCACCTAGGCTGGAGTGCAGTGGCATGATCTTGGCTCATTGCAACCTCCGCCTCCTGGGTTCAAGTGATTCTCATGCCTCAGCCTCCCAAGTAGGTGGGATTACAGGTGAGCACCACCATGCCCAGCTAATTCTTATATTTTTAGTAGAGATGGGGTTTTGCCATATTGGCCAGGCTGGTCTCGAACTCCTGACCTCAAGTGATCCACCCACCTCAGCCTCCCAAAGTGCTAGGATTACAGGTGTGAGCCATTGCACCAGGCAGAATTTTTACAAGAAGGTACTCATCTTTCATTTCTATAGTAAGAAATGTAGAATGCATGAGGCTAGTAGATGAAACTGAAAAAGGAGACTAGGTTCAAGCAGCAGAGATGAAAGCCTGGAATTAAAGTCTTTCCTAGAACTATATGGATCAAAAAGAAGCAGAGTTCATAGTTAGCTGTGACCCATGTTTGAATCTTTACTCCATCACTTCTCACTTGTGTGTTAGCAGAAAAATTACTTAACCTCTCTGAGCTTCAGTTTCTCCCATCTGTTTATAAAATGAGAATAATCATAGTATCTATCACAGAGTGGTTCTGAGGACTAAATGAAATAATTACAATGTTCAGTACTGTGCCTAACCCATTGTAAGAAAGTCACGAATGGTGGCGTGCTCTCTCTCACGCTCTCCCTTGCCTCCCTTTAACAAAGTAAGGGGAGTATAAAGCATTACCCTTTATTTTGACAACATCTTCTATTCAAGTACTCCCACTATATAAGAAATCACTTCTATAGAAGGTTTTTGTTGTTGTTATTATTATCTCCTCAGTTTTCAACTCATTTTGACTTAGGCAGGATCGTATTAATGATCCCCACTTTCTCAGATGAAGAAACTAAGTTCCCGAAAGACCATATGCCTGGCATAGGTCATAAGCCCCACCACTAAAAAGTAGACTCACCACTCCTGCAGAAGCTCCCAGGTGCCCAAGGCCACCCTTTCTCTAACCAAACCTTAATAGGTGCTGCTTCAGGGCACGTAGAAGAAGACCTTTAGTGGAAGAAAAACATAAGCAATTTGTTAAAAATATTTTTGTACAGCAAACCATGCATAGCTTTGGGTTTTACCCTTAAAAGCCTCTTGTTTTAAAACAGAAAAAAAAAAAAAAAATCCAAAATCTGATCAATAGCAGAGAAGCTGTAATACTGATCTCTCTCACCAGAGATATTTACAATCGAATAGGGCTTTGGAGCCAAGATTCTAACAGCAATGAAAATGATGTGGCCAGAGAAGGGCGTAAAGAAAGATGTCGGTGATAACATCCTTGGGATAACTCTAAGCTCCATTACGCTATCCAAAAGAAATATAATAGGATTTGAGGCCCAATTATTACTTCCTCCATCTAACCCCCTTCATTTAACATATCATTAGTATTTTTAGACGAGTCCCTCAGGGCTCTCACACTTTTGTAGGTGAGTCAGACAGCAAGAGCAGTGGCAGCTATCCAAGGAAACTGATCCCTCCTTTAATGCTCCCTTCTGGTTACCTGCTATAATGCAATTATCATGTACTGAAGCAATTTTCGGGAAAATGACTTGACAAGAAGAACTCTGTCATTTTGTAAACAAGAACAAACGTTGTAATTGGATCTTAATTACACAATGTTCTGAGAGGTTATTTTTATTTCTTTGTTTGTTAATGCAATTATTTAGCTTCCCTATTTTAGCCTTGACCTTGCAGGAAGAGGGTATTTTCCAGTCAGCATAATGCTTTATCTTTGAAAGCTGCAATCAATAAGGATAATTAATGATGCCGGCTGCAATGATAGCCTCAGCAATCATTATCCCACATTAATCCCTGCAGTCAGGCTGGGGTCAAGGCCATCTAAATCATTCACCCAGGGGTGGAGAAATTCAAATAATTTACCAATTTAAATCCTTGCAAACAAATCCCACTTTATTTTCAAAGCAGTTTGAATGCTGGCTGAGTTTGTTTTGTGTATTTTCACTGCGTGCTTTTTTTTTTTTTAAATGACAGCGTATATACTTCATATTAGCATTGCGGTTTTGCTATGTTTGTGTTTTGATAAATTAGTGTAAAAACATGCAGCACATGAAATGCTGCTGAGCCTGGAGGTACATGGCACATCTAGCATTTCAAACATTGTCCCTAGCTTTAAAAGAAGAAGGGGGCAAAAGAGAAATGTGAGAAATAGGGGAGGGCAAAGAAAGGAAAGGGAATGGAAAGCAGAATGAAAGCCAGTGGCTCAGGCTAGCAGAGACCCGGGGAAGAAGGTTGAAAAATTACAAGTTGGAAAATCTTTAAGGTGAAACTGCAGGTTTATTCAGTATTGTGGAGAAAGAGGAATGCTGGATGTGAACCTTCATGGTGGATCTTGCAAAACAACCTCTGTTGAGGTCTATTTCTTCCTAATGTTTGCCTTTTGTCCCCTGCCTTTCCCAAACAGGCAAATTGGATGACTTGATGTATGCTTCTAATTGTCTGCTATAGATCACACCCTGTTATGAAGAATTCCACTGTGCTCCCTGATATTTTCAATGATTTCATTTTAATTAATGTTTTGCTATAAATCATATGCCTAGTCGGCATACACTGAAGATGATACCAAATTGATGCCTCATCTATGTGTGTGTCTGTGTGTGTGTGTCTGTGTGTTGTGTCTGTGTGTGTTTCCAGAACTGAATTAGCAAATGAAGAGTTTTTTCACTCATTGGGTCTTAATAAATATTTGATGATATGATTTGGCCTAGTTTACCTCAGTCCTCTTTTATGAAGTCATATAACATATAACATACAAAAAATTACAACCGCTGAAGTGAACGTTCCTGGCACAATAATTAGGGACTGGGATGTTTGTGGGGGTTTGGAGATGGAGGACAACTGAGAGATAGCTGCTGCAAGCAGAGTATAAGATCTGGAAAGCACTCAACCGGAGTCCCTCTCTCCCCTCACCCGTGGGAAGTTCTCTGTAAAGACTGTGTTGAAAGCTGCTGAGAATTTATCACCCGTTGCTTTTCCATTATGAACAGTGCCTGCTAAAGAGAAAGCACTTAACATGTCTGAACACAGTTATTATATTGACGATAAGGAATTCTTTCTAATGAGATTTTATCACTATATTGCCCATCTTCCAAATGTAGATCCTTGTTTCATCCTGGCAAAGGAAATAAAAGAAGATATTTTGGGGGTCTTGGGATAATGTGAGTGGAAGGAAGAAGTGAGTAAAACTGAATTAAGAAGAGGAAAGTGATTATGTATTTGAACATGGAAAAGCACATGTCATTCTAGATTGGACTGTAAAACAGCACATTCCTTTCCAGCTCTCCAGCAGTCTACTAACTTGCCATCCGCCTTTCTAGGCTGGTGATTTTTGAAAAAGAACCCAGTTCTCTTCTATCTTCACTCTACGTTCTCTGGCCTCTTCACCTTGCATTTCTTCAATGAGCATTTGTTGTTGTTGTTGTTGTTGAGCACCTACAAGTAGAGCTGGCTATGTAATTTGCAGAATCACTGCAAAATGAAAATTTGAGGCCTCACCCAGGACAGTGAAGTCGATCTCCATTGCCCATGAGCTAGCCACCCCAATCCACAACAGACAGGCATCCCCATCAAGAGACTGCAACCTTTGCACCAGGGGCACTGGCACCTGAATCTAGTAGTGAATGAGAGGCCCCTACGGAGTCATACACCCAATGCACCATGGAGCTTCCAGCCTGGGAAAGGTACAGCCACTCCCTTGCCCCATCTAAGACAACATGAGGCACACATTCAACTCTAAACCTTCTTTACCCATGCCCAGGACCTGCTGAGGGCTCAGAGTGACAGTAGAATGTGACCTGGTTAGTACCTCAAGCAGAAGGCAGCAGCAGTATTAGGACAAGCATGGAAGTGGAGGATAGGCAGGGCCAGAGCACCAAGAGGCACGGAGCAGGCAGTCCGGAGCCCATCCTAGAGAAGCGGGAAGACAGTGTGAGCCCAGGCATTGAGCTCCCTGACACACACCTCACTGTCCCATTGGACTTCACTTACACTAACCCAGACAAATACAAATGTAAAGAGAAAATTATTAAGAATTTCAAGACAGCAACATAGAGCAGTTAACCCCAAGCACAGGACCTTTCTGAGAACACGGCCCTTGTCAATTGCACTGACCACTCACCCATGTAGCTGTTCTTCCTATCATGTACCAGAGGAAGACCCATGGAAGGAAAAGACTCAAATGCCTGACCTCTAGAAGCTTATAATCTACTAAGAGACACAGGCATTTAAAAAAAAAAAAACTACCTCACAATGAGAGTGTAAGTCATTAAACACCAACTGTGTCCCCGGGCACTGTACTGAGCATCTTACACGGATCATCAACATAATCCTCACAATGACCTCATGAGGCAGCATTAGTATTATTACCCCTATTTTCTCAATAATAATTTTAAAACCGAGGTTTAAGAAGTTAAGTAACTTCCTCAAGGTCATATAACTAAAAAGAAGCAGCGCCATGATTTGAATGCAAAACAGATGCTCCTAAGCCTACTACCCTGCTGCTTCCCTTATCAGAGAGATTTGTGCAAAGTACTCTACAGAGAGCCCAGAGGTCACTAGCACTGCTCTGCAGGAGTTGAGAGAGGCACTAGGAAAGTGACAAACTTGAGCTAGATTTTGAAAAATGAGCTGGAATTTACCCATCAGAGAAGAAGGAATGCTGGGCATACAGACATGGGAGGGCGTAGAAAATTCAGGAAATTCTTATGGATGAAGCAAGGGATACATGGCAGAAAGCATAGGGGAATAAACCTGGGGAGCAGAGTGAGCCCATACAAGAAGCATGTCCTGTTAAGGCCTTGGGCAGTGGGGAACAGTGACAGTAAGGTGGGTGGTAACATGTTCAGATTGCTAATCTCTCAAGCAGCCAGGCCAAAATTATATGGAACACAAAGAAGAAGAAAACATAAAAATGATCATCTTTTTTTTTTTTTTTTTTTTTTTTTTGGAAATCATTCTCAACTTATGCCAAGGATTTTGCAGAGGCCCTGCAAGAGCAAAGTCATTCTTCCAGAACAGCTGCCAACTCAGAGCAGAAAAGGCTGAAAAATGAGTGAAGACATATAAGTCATCAGGAAAAACCCCTAAAGAGAAGGAAAACCTAGGGTGGTCAGAAATGTGAGCTCATTCCCATGACAGCAGAAGAGAGGGGCCATGGAATAAGGCCTCTTTTGGTAGCTATTGTACTGAGATATTGTTACTGGCCAGACCAGTGTTTGAAATGAACTAGTATAATGGAGACAACAATGGCATCCCAAAGAGTTGTTTTATTTACAGTCAAACAGTGACCCCAAACTGGGTTGGAGTCAAGTGATGTCAAGTTTAATGCTGGCTCTGCCTCTAATAAGTTCTGCAATCTTGGGCCTGGATAGCTATTTTTCCCAAAACATTTTCTCAGGAGACATGGCTGAGACAAAGTGAAGATACATATTAGAATCAGACAGGTCTGAGTTCAAATCCCAGCTCTGTCATTGGCCAGTTGCATGACTTTGGGCAAGTTACTTACCCTCTAGGAGGCCTGGTCTGATCTGTAATGAGGATAAAAATTTTAACCATAAAACATATTAAAAGGATGAAATGATATCAAAGTAATGCGTGCCTGGAATAGTACACAGCATGTTGCCAAAAACTCTCAGTTGCCCTTATCTTTTCTAGTCTTCATTCTTCTCATCTGTAGTGAGAGGGAGCACTAGATGAGCTCCAAGTAGCCCCCTAGCTCCACCATTCCTTGACTCTAAAACCTTCCTCAGTTTCCATCTTTGAGCACATTTTTCACACCATGCTGTGTCCTAGAGACGGAATGACGAGTACTGTCTCTGCCCCTGTGGAGTTTAGTATTCTGGCAAAGAAGCATTTTTTTAAATCAATTATTTGTGAGCAATAGTAAGGAGAGTGAGTTGCCCAACAGTAGTTTTTATAAGAGAAATGCTGGGGGGGTGGGGGTGGGCTCCCTGTCTCAAAATGTCTTTCTTCATACCTGAAAAGTTTCCATTTGAGAGTCAATCCTTTGAAGTTTGAATTATTGAATGTGAGAAAAAACACATTAAGCTATTCTTGGCTAATGCTTTAGAGTCACTGGTTAAGAGTGAGGTAAGGGCCCGGCGCGGTGGCTCAAGCCTGTAATCCCAGCACTTTGGGAGGCCGAGACGGGCGGATCACGAGGTCAGGGGATCGAGACCATCCTGGCTAACACGGTGAAACCCCGTCTCTACTAAAAATACAAAAAAAAAAAAACTAGCTGGGCGAGGTGGCGGGCGCCTGTAGTCTCAGCTACTCCGGAGGCTGAGGCAGGAGAATGGCGTAAACCCGGGAGGCGGAGCTTGCAGTGAGCTGAGATCCGGCCACTGCACTCCAGTCCGGGCGACAGAGCAAGACTCCGCCTCAAAAAAAAAAAAAAAGAGTGAGGTAAGAGCTGGAAGGGAATAGGGATAGCAGGATAGAGGCCTAGAGCAAGGGCAGGGGTAGGAAGGCATCAGAGAGAAGATGAGTGCCCCATGCAGAAAACTGAGCATCTGTAGCATTTGTGCTAAGTGGTTGAACTCCCCTCTCCCCGGCTCACCTAAGGACCACCCTCTGTGGCCAAGTTAGAGAATCCAACTACGAATTCCAATAGCTGAACAAGCTCCACAACCTAAGCATTTTAGTTTCCAGCTTTATCTGGGCTTATATTAACTCCATTCAATACCAAATAAAAGTGAGAAGCTGAGCACTTACTTAATTTTCTTCACCCTTTTATGTTTTAAAATCTTAATTTGTCTAAAGGCTTTGGAATTTTTTCCTCAAAATTTTACCCTCTCTTCATACTTAGATGCATTAGTTTGGAATGTGATAATAGTTGTGGTGAAAGCTGGAAACTGTTGGGATTTTCTTGTCTTTAAAAGTTCAAAGGAGATGCTCAGAAATGAGTCTCCTGTATCAAAAAGTGAACAGTGATAACCAAATTAAATTAGTCCAGGAGCTACATCCAAATCCACGTGTCCATTCCTTTGCAATGTTTGCTACTTGGGGAATACAATGTCTTGACATTTCTCTGTGAGAAATAAAAAGACCCCCCTCACACTGTTCAGTCCTAAATATAAGATCTGGGATTTTGCCAGCCTCTCAATCACTTCCCCATGGCTCTCGATGCTGAATTGGCATTTCTTTGGCCTCGGGAAGAAATCAGAGGGTGAACTGGCTGCTTTCCAAAACAGACACAGAAGCAGAAGAAAGGGGGAAGGGGAAATGCTTCCCTTAACATTGAATTTTTAAGATAGTGAATCTTGCCACTAAAACATTTTAGGCTCCTCCCCCTAATTCTTTCAGAAGCATGGTCTGGTCAATAAATGGTAGCTGTGCCCCTGATACTACACACATGATCACTTAACTTGAGCAAATTCAGCCACACATCAGGGAGAGAAAAGAACATTCTGTTGTGAAGGCCACACCAATTGCCATTCCACTCAATGCACATGGACCCAAAGGAGGACAGATGAGGGTTGGATCTGCTGCCATTCCCTTCGCTGGTCTCAAGTCTTACAACTTTTCTCATTATGTGTCTTCTCCTGCTGAATGGATCTCTAGTGCTTTAAGTTTTGTTTTGTTTGTTTTTTATGTCTCCTAAATGTGAGCCAATCTCAGTTCTTCACCTGAGGTACAAGCAGAGGAAAAGTCTACCTAAGACACTTTTATAGGGCAATTTTGACCATACTGAATCCTCGCCTTATCTATTACCTTTGAAACAAAAATCCTCCATGAGTGGTGCCTCTATTATTCTCCTTCCCAACTCAAGTTCTGGGCATCCACAGTGCACCAAGGAACAGAATGTAGCACCAATTCTTAAAATATCCTAGTTGGAAAGAAATTTAGAAGGCATGAAGTCTAAAAGACACCAGCATCATGGAAGTCTCTTGCACAAGGTCCCACCTGCAGAGAACACAGATAGAATTTTGGCCTCTGGCGCTTATGCTGCATTTGAGAGAAGCACTTTGTGTTTCATTTATACAAGGCTGTTATTCAACTCAGCCTGTGCTGTCTGTAGTAGATTACAAACAATTATCAAATTTGGAGTGATCATCATCAATTGCAAACAACAAATAGAAAATCAGTCAAGCTTCTATTAGAGGTGCCATGTGATGCATTCTTCTCCTGCTAATGATAAGTGTGAAAATGTACTGCTATACTCTACAGAATACACTCAAAATCAATCAATCTATCGATCAATATGTATTGCAGATCTTTTATATCTTTTACTATACACAAAACATGATGCTGACTGATGTGGTAAAAACATAACAATATAAAACAAGGTTTCTGTTTTTGTAGGGCAAAAACTGGGTAAAATACATATACATATATGTATTTGTATATACTAATATATAAAGTAGCAATGAATTATAAAAAGCTACCTATAATAAGTGCCATAGGAGATTGAGAGACAAAGATGTCATTGTAGGCTGTGACAGGCTTTTCTGGAGGAAGGAGAATTTTGGATCTATGGATAGAATGGGATGGGATGGGATGGGATGGGATGGGATGGGATGGGATGGGAAGGGTTGGAATGGGATGGGATGGGATGGGATGGAATGGGATAGGATAGAATAGGATAGGATAGGATCAGGTGGTAAGAGATGAGAGAGTGGCTATGAGCAAAGGTGAGGAAATGTGAGTGTAAATGACAGGTTCGAGAACAGTGTACTATATGGGTAAAGTGGAGGGTCTTGTGAGAATTTAAAATACTTGCTGAAGGAATTGAGATATACCCTATAAATAATAGCAATTCATCTACGGTTTATCTAACCAGGTGAATGAATTTTGCAACTGTGTTTTAAGAAGATACACGTGGCTTTGGAATATGCAGTGGGCCGGAGACAGACAAGAAAAGAGAAAGAACTAATTAGGAAGCTATTGCAATAGTGTAGCATGAAAGGACAGGGGGCTGAAGGAGGGTGTTGAGTGTTGAATAAAAAGAATAGGATGGATATGAGTGCCAGCAAATGTGAAAAACCAAAAAATGTGGGTTCTGGTTGGTATATGAGTGACAAGGGAAAGCCAAAAATATAACCTTCCTGATGACAGAAATGGAGCCTTCCAGTGAGGGAGGCGGTTTGGGAGAAAGAGGGAAAAGTCTGTTTTAAGCATATTAAGGTTTAGGTGATGGTGGGACATTCTAATGAAAATGGTCTACAGAAAGTGAGATAGCTGAGATTGGAGTTCAGACATTGGGTTAGGACCAAAAGATATTGGTGTTGGGGGTTACCTACAGAGAGTGAGTCTAAAGTGGGATGGTTTGCTAAGGGTAAGAAAGAACAGAGATTGGAGCAGATGTGACCCTCACCCTAATAGAGGCATCTGCCGTAGTTTTTCCCTACTTATGACCATCCTCCATAGGAGTCTTAGCCCTGACCATTTAATTCCTGCTCCTAAACTAAGCATGATAATAACAATAGAATCAACTGGGAACTTTATGAAAATACAAGTATGTAGCTCCCGCTCCCAGATATTCTGACTTAATTGGTCTGAGGTCCAGGCATTTGAGATAATTCTAAAGCTCCCTGTGTGGTGATAGTATGACGGTTTTGTTTAAAAATAAAGTCATCACCTTTTAGAGACACAAAATGAAATATTTGGAGATGAAATGATATTATGTCTGGGATATACTTCAAAATAATGAGGCAGGTGTGGGAAATGGATAAAGTATAGAAAACAAGATTGGCCTTGAGTTGACAACAGTTGAAGCTGAGTGATGAATATGTAAGGATTCATTATATTTTCTTGCTACTTTCACATACATTTGAAATTTTGCATGACAAAAAGTTTAAAAATAAATCAATAAAAGCTTCCTGAGCAGCTCCAAGCGGGACCCAGTGTTGAGGACCCCCTGGGATATAAGCGGAGTTTTTCTCCTGGATCCTCTAACTCCATCAGCTATCACTGTCAAACTTCCATGAAAATCCCCTGCCAGGCTGACAGCAAAGCTTTCTTGCTTCTTCTATTCTTTTCTTATCTAGAGCTGAGGACAATATAGCAACCTGGACTCCCATTTCAAATTCCCCACAACAAAACTGACAGTACTAGGAGAATTGCTTGTGGAGATGGAAGAATTACCCCCAGCTGCATTTTAAAATCCCTGATTGCAGGTAACAGAGACAACATACCTGATACATTTGTTCTAAATCCTGTGATTGACAAATAAGCACTTCTTAAAATTGTTCTACTGTACACACATGCTTCCAAAAGAGATGAATTGTAATTCTCCTTCCCAATTCATCCATACATACTAGGTAAAGAAAAGGAGACAACTCCAAAACACTTAAAATTCAGATAAAACTCTGCTTACTGTTATAAATAAGGCCTCACTCAGTTTAGTTCCACTTTTCCCATGTATATTTCCTTAGAATAGCATTTTAAAACAGCAAATTGAGCTTCTTCAATCAGTTGGGACCAATTGGTGAATCAGGAGCACTGACTTTTTAAAAAACACGAAATAAAAGAGAATAGAAAAGCATGACATGTGCTGGTGTATAAGTAATTGTATGTATATATTTGTGCGTGTGTGTGTGTCTGTGTGTGTGTGTGTGTTCACTTGGCCTTACTGTAAAATAGTCAAAATAGTTTTAAATCCACTGCTTTGAATTTTACTTTTTATGTTCAATTTCACAGTAAACTCTCTTTCTTTTCATTTGAAGATGAAGCAGGGAGGTCTGGAGTTGGGACAGACCATGGGTAATGGAAGACATCAGGAATCTGAAAGATGAATGAGATCAAGACTTAGAAACAGGCAGTCAAGGGAGGGAAAGGAAGTAGCAAAACTGGATCCTGCAAGTACGGTAGGTCAAATATCAGATACTGAAGATGCCAGGCAAGTACAGTTGAAGGACTAGGTTCCATGACTCTGGAATTTCTATATTAGAGGGAGCTCAGAAGAGGCAATCTCACTGGAAGGGGTGTCGGTGACTTAAAGCTGTATGTGCATAGTAAACTTGGATTGCATCTTCTCAGGTGGGTCTAATAAGTTGTGATGAAAATTATGAGGAAACTAAAGCACCCCCAACCCATGCCACCAATTCATCCCTTTGGTACCACCTCTAGACCTAAGGAAACAGATGTCAAAATCTAAATGAATTCTGAGATCCAGACCCCAGATGAAATTCTTACCCTGGCCCTGCTGCTTCTCCAGCTACCTTCAGAAATGCCCACCCCCACCAGCAGGGGGCGTGGCAGCCTCGGAGGAGGTGCACTCACTGGCCACCCCACAGGGAGTTCTGCGTGAGACCTAACAACTACCTGAAATCGGCCACTAACAAAGCCGACAGGGAGTAGAAATTGATGTAAGAGATATTACAGAGGTGGAACTGACAGCTCTTAAATTTGTTGTAAGTAGGGGGTTGGGTAGTAAAATAGACGGAGCACTCTGAGATGGCTAAGCAATCTGGAGTCTGAGTTACTGGGTGGTCTTCCCTTTGGACAGGCTGTGTCCCAAGGTCGCAGGGTTACGGTGAGTTACTCACCGGGGACAGCCTGAGTGAGTCTATTAGAAACAACTCAGGAGGACATAATGGGATTGAAGATCTCCACTGTGAGGGTCAAAGAACTAGAGCAGAAAATTTGCTTTACAATAATCAAAGACTATTAGGACGGTCATGCTGCATCATAGTAATATATCCAAATCCTGCATGGGACCACATGAGACAAGGTCTGTAAATCCACTCAGCCCAGTACACGGCTCCTAATAGAGGCTCATTCTATGCTAGTTTCATTCCAGTGTATCATGTTCAGTCACCAAAACATGGACATCATACCATTTGAGTCTCAAAACAACCATGTTAGGGAAATAAAAGAATAATATTAACGCCATTTTAGAGATTATAAAACTAAGGCCTCCCTCAGTTAAGCGATGTTTCACAAACCCAATAAGGAGGGTTTTGACTTTTAACTTAAGTTTTCTACTGCCTCACTTTGTGGAAAACCAGCATAGGGAGTTTACTCCAACATTCAGGACCAAGGAAACATGGATCAGTTCTTGAGAAATAAGAAATCATTGGTATCAGACAAATTCAAGTAAGCAGCTCCATGTATATGGCTAAGTAAACAGTGGATTATTTAAACACTTGCAGAGATATTGCTGATCAGCTGACAACAAACCTGAGGGTGCAAAACAAAGCCTCAGAAGCAAACAATCTAAGGGGAAAACAATCTGGCAAATATCATTAAATTATTTTTTAAATAGTGTATCTTTTAAATTAAGGGATGTTGTACACATACTTTTATATTTTATTCATATATTTGTTATTGCATTTTTCCTATTCTATATTTGATTTGTTCATTATAAAAGTGAAGTTAAATATGCAAATACAGAAGGTTCTGCCTCCTGGTACCTGAAAAGGTTTTAAATCCCCTTAAAATATGGACATCATAAGTAGTGAAGGATGAAAGCTTCTTTTTTTTTTTTTTTAAGATGGAGTCTCACTCTGTCCCACTACTCCCAGCTACTTTTTGTATTTTTAGTAGAGACAAGGTTTCACCATGTTGGCCAGGCTGGTCTCGAACTCCTGACCTCAGGTAATCTGCCCGCCGTGGCCTCCCAAACTATTGAGATTACAGGCATGAGCCACCTCTCCTGGCCTGATAAAAGTTTCTATTGTCACTTCAACACCAAAAAGAAATGAAACTAAAATGAGAAAAAAAAAAAAACAAGTTTGATACTTTATATAACAAAGTATAGATCACAATTGCAACTAGTTGCCAATTCTTGGAAGGAACAAAAAAATGTATCAGGTGCTGATTGGTTTCTCTGGATTTAATACAACTTTCATTTAAACCAATAGCAAAATAACAGCATTCTTCACTTTATCCATGCCCAGAAGATCCCAGGAAAGGTCATTTTCACAAATATACCCAAGAACTTCAGCAATTTTTCCAGGAAAATAAAATGAGGCCTCAATGATTTTCTTTTGAATGTCCATGGTGAAATCATCCCTGTTGACTTTCTAATTGCTAACCCTGACAGATCCTCATTTGTCAATGATTTGACATGTGATTCAAATAGTCTTCAAACATCACCTTTCTCAACTTCATGAAATCTTGCACATTTTGCAAAATTTCCCATTTCCCTCTGCCATCAATTTCCCTTCTGTTTTCGCATTATTGTCGAGGGTTTGTCACATCAGGAAACCAGCAGGAGCCAACAGACAAGGATGCTGATGCCATGAGCAGAGATAGACACTAATGTTGAATGGGAGCTAATAGGAGGTCATTTATTAATGTTTTATGTTACAATAACTTTTACTCAAGACTAAAGAAGCTTAGATATTGGATACTTAGGTGATGAAAATCTCTTGTAATTACTTTGTCTTGCATCCATATGGTAAGCGTGGAATGAGATAGCCCATGCCTGCAGAATCTGAGAAATTCATGTCCAAAGCCTGTCCCTTTCTACCACCACACACCCTCTCCATCAGAAGTCATACTCATCACCTGGCACCACAGAGAAAGGTGTGAGGGTATGTTCAATAGCCCCAGTAGGAAATCATTCTACTCACACCCCAAATCATATGAGAAACACCTAGTCATAATGCTGACCTGACCTGCTCACAGGGGCTCCATCCTATGGACACCAGCACTGTTGCCCAGGCCTGCTCTGGGTCCCAGTCTTCCTAGTGCTGTCCTTTGGAGACACAAAGCTTAGCTTCTCTCTTAGTGGCTGGGCAAAGAGTGAAGATGGTAGCTCATAAGAATTAGTAGATGTGAGGAAAAGGAATCACTAGTCCTATCCACTATGACCCATGAATAGAGACAGTTTTACATGTGTGTCTATGGAAGACAGTTTAGAAGAAAGGAAGATAAGGCCAATCACATTAGCATCGCAGCTGGTATTCTTGAGAACCAGAGACATCAATAGAATTAGAGCTTTAGGCCTGGGAGTCAGGAAGCAATTACTTGAATAAGGGTCTTCCTTTTGGCCACCACATCAGCAACAGTCTCTCTTGTGACTTTTTAACTTAAGAACAGATTCTGGTTGAATGAGTCATCTTCTTTTTAGGCCAAGAAATGGAACTGCTGAAATCCTTAGGGTAACACTTCGGAGAAGTGGTCCAAAACTAAAAACTTGTAATTCTAGCCAATCACATTCTCTGCAAGGCTCACTGAGACAAAGTTTCCCAGTTGACAAATATGGTGAGGGCTTAAAATAGACAGTGCTCTGGAGGTAATGAAATCTCTCACTTTCGTATTTAGCATTTCTAGTTGATTCCAAAGATGGCAAAGGCATAAAACAAAGAAGTCTGTTTCCAAGATGGGTAGATTTGGGGAGAAGCCTGTCCAGTGTTGAATATACGTAAACTAAATTTTGGTCCCTAAGTGCTTGATAACATTATCACAAGAAAAACAACATAGCGTCCTATCTATGAATAGGAGTGATATAAGTTCCAAGCAGGACATGTACTGGAAGGCAGACACAGAAAATGTAGTCTGAAATAAATGTACTGCAAATAAATGAACATGATGTGAAAAGATTGAAGATGGCTACCTGCATAATGGGCCACTTGCACTAAGTAATCACATGCATACCTAGTCTAACTGTAGCAAGACTGGGAAATTTGAGTGAGTACATGGAATATTTGACCATCATTTACTATATCTGCCATGGCCCCCACCCTTTTCATCACCAAATATTTCTTTGTTTCTTTCTTCCAACACAGAATAGCCTTAACTCCTCCACAGGGGAGACTGGCCAAAGTTCCATCCATCCACCATTGCATCCAGCTCAAAGTTTAATCCTTCTGGATGATGTCCAGTTTGTTTCTCCATCAGAGCCAGATGATGTGAGTTTTCTTGGTTCTGAGGTCTTGATCCAAAAAAGACAAGTTATCAACTTCCTGTCCACATATATGCATGTGCATACGTCCCCACCCAGTAAGGTATATGTAAACATTTCCATTTGAAAAGAAACCAGTGGAAGACACACAGCAGCCTCTGACCTGCAGCAATTCAGGAATCCAGCTGGGCAGACTTCCTACCCTCAGGACGGAGGCCGCTTGGTTTGGCCATGATTATGCTCTCTGAGAAGACTTTCCTTTTTCATTGTTCTCCTTGGCTCTTTGACTCATCCTGGAGGAGATTCTTCTTTTTCTTTATTCTGTTTGGCCACATTTAAAGTGAGCTTTAGAGAATTTGAACTCCTTAGGGGCGTCCCAGTTTTCTCAAAGTGCTTCTGATTAGGGGTCCCAGGGTTGTTTTAAGTTCTGAATATTCAGATACCTTTATATGGTTGCTTTAGTTATGTAGTTCCCTAAAAACTCTCTTTGCTTTTCACTTCATTGGACAATAAGCACATCCATGGCTGGGGGCGGTGGCTGACGCCTGTAATCCCAGCACTTTGGGAGGCTGAGGCAAGTCAATTGCCTGAGGTCAGGAGTTTGAGAGCAGCCTGGTCAACGTACTGAAACCCCATCTCTACTAAAAATAGAAAAAAAAATTAGGTGGGCATGGTGGCCAGCACCTGTAATCCCAGTTACTCTGGAGGCTGAGGCAGGAGAACCTCTTGAACCTAGGAAGCAGAGGTTGCAGTGAGCCGAGGTCGTGCCATTGCACTCCAGCCTGGGCAACAAGAATAAAATTCTGTCTCAAAAAATAAATAAATAAATAAATAAATAAATAAATAGCACATCCAAAGAACTTTACAGCCTGCAGGTTCTTAGATCTGTTTTATTTCTTTGCTTCCTCACCTCCATGCCTCTTTTTCTCAGCTTCACTGTGAATACTGATATTAGGCTATTAGGCTTCAATGAGAGGGTCACAGCTTGAGCAATATTTGCCTTGAGGCTTATTAACTAAGTGAGAAACCTTTTCCCCCTCAAAGTCTTTTTAAATACCACCTCTTGTTTTTTGGGTTCTAGAAGTAGTCAATTCTTCCAAATTTTAAGGCCCTGAATTTCAAACTCTCTCTGTACCTTTTCTTTTCTGCTTTATAAACTGACCATTTCTCTCCTGAGCTCATCTCTTTCTTGTAATATCTTGTCAAGCATAGCCAATACTATCACACACTACTAAAGTCCTCTTTTTCATTATCTTCTCATAGCACTACAAATTAATTAGGTAAGTAGTTGTCCTGCCTAGTAATTAGAAGCAATAGTTTACCTGGACATTTTGCCACAAAATAATAGGGATCATCATCTTTTCACTTCCAATATTAGTTTCCTCACAACCCACCCCTGATGGCTAGGGCAATGGTATGTATTTTAGGTTCTTCTAATGATAGTACCTCACCTCAAGACAAATTCTGTATTGACACAAGTTGTCACAACAGGCCAACTCTGAAATCTTAGTGACTAAGCTCAACAAGAACTCATCACTCACTCACACAAAGTGTCATACACATCAGCAGGAGCTTCCTTGCTTTTGCTGACTAAGGAACCCGCTTTCATCTGTGACCTAAAGCCTGATCAACCATGGATCAGCTTCTAAAATCTCAGTAGTGCACTTGCAAAGCTGAGGGCCAGCCCCCAGCACATGCTGACGATCAAGGGGCAGAGGCCCACCCTCAATGGACATCAGCACCTTCTGTCTCTTCGTGCCACCTTTACGATGGCAGCATGTGCTTTTGTGCAAGCATCTTTTAAAAATCCTGGCTTGTAAGCTTTTATTGGTCATACTTAGAATGATCAAGTATCCCGGTTCACTCAAATCTGAGAGGGTTTCCAGGATGCAGGACTTTCAGTGCTAAAACTAGGAGAGTCCTAGACAAACTGGGACAAGTTGGTCACCCTAGTCATTGTCCTCATAGGAAAAACAGATAAAAACAAAAAGATGCCCACCTTTTTGGAAGTCATACAGAGCATCATCTTCATCTTCCTTCCACTGTGAACTGACATGGCCTACTTTCCAAAAGAAGATACAAGCTTCTGGACGAACAGCCTGGCCTACATTTGTGTGTGACTCTGATTAAATAAGAAAGCTTTGTCGCGCTCCTTTAAAATTTAAAATATGTGTAGACCCCATCCCCCAATACAAAGTATGTAGATGAAGTAATAACCGGATTCAAAGAGGGAAATACGAAATAGGACATACATTGTCAAGAATTCTCTCCCCCTGCAAGAGAGCAGGGTCATGATCTCTGCACTGCACGAGAGTTTATTGTGAGCCGAAAGAAAGACCTCCTTAGGGCCCTGGAGTTATGATGGAGGAGGTCAATTTTCAAAATAAACGTTCATTATATTTTTTGCTTTGAAGAAAAATGCTGCTTGGCCTGAAACAAATTAAGAGTGCTCAGGCTTTTTATTTGGGGCATTTTTTAGTTGAATATTATTAAAAATAATTACCGGCTGTGGATTTAATCTAAAACACAATCAGCACCCCCAAAGTCCCCTACAGTGAGTTAAAGCATCCTCCTTCTCAAAATTCAAAATTAAGTGGAAACTCAGATTAGTTTTGATTTATAACCACATTATGAACTATTTAATATTTTCAAGAAGTCATTCCCTGTGCCCATATTAAATTAATTTACAACAGAATATTATATAATTTATATATGCACACATATAATAAATTATAGCCCAACTATATAATTCTACATGTATAATTAATTACATTAACCATCTACATTTTAAGCCTACAATTAGATAACCCTAAAAGACAACCCCTTTGGCATTTTTTAATAAATACTTGTGTTTGGAGCTGTTTAACAGAGCACCTGATAGCTGATAGAGCAGTGTTAACATCTGTTCCATTATTTCCAGAGGACGTTGGTTGAACGCAATACTATTCACATAAAATATGCATTTGTTCTTGACTGTCAAGTACCTCTATTATTTTATTAAAAAGTCAAAAAAGAATATAATCAGACTTCATAATTTATGTGTGACATTTTCATTACAGAAAACTTTATGCAAAATTGAATTCTAAAATTTAATTTCCTGTGATGTTTAAATTACTTACTATCTGGCTCCTCTCCAAACACCGTGATCATTGGGCGCCCCATATGAATTCTATTAAGGATACATTTTGCTGCTGCCAGAATATACAGGGTAGTTTTCTAAGTAACTCTAAGAATATGCTTCTTAAATATATTTTGTGCCAGTTTAAATAGTTTTTCTCACACAGGAAAGAAAAGCAGGAACTTTTCTTTCTTCCCTTTTTTTTAAAAAAACCACAGACAGATTTTCTCTGCTTCTCTCCTTGCCACCTTGCCTGTGACCTCTTATTCCTGACACTTTAACCCAAAAGAAGCCAGGCGGGTCGAGCCTTGTCAGTCAGGGCTCACCACATCACAGGACGATAACCAGGTTCCTTTTGGCTTTCTTTTTCTTCCAGGAAGTGCCAAAAAAGAGGCTTTGTCCAGGGTAGAGCCCATACACATGGGGAAGCATGACCCTCTCTCTCTCCGCCACCCACTTCATGCAATGTCAGTAGACTCCTTCCACCATTCCCTGTGGCCGCTGCATCAAGGGGAGAAACCTGACTTAGCCTGATCATTCCCAGGGTGCTTTGAGAAACCTGGAAATGTCATCTCACCTCACAGCTGCCAGGGAAAATAGGGCTGCTAATAATGAGCAATAATTTAAATAACGAGCCTTTGAGGGAATGAGGGTACAACAAGCAGAGTCACCTTAATGCATTCTCTGGGGGAGAACCATTTCCCAAAATGCCATTTTAAATGGGGAAAGCATGGAACCATCAGCAGTGAGGGGGAAGGGAAAGTACGAGCAGTTGTCAATCAGCCAAGATGTGGCAGGATTCCCTGCCCAAGGCTGCCCCACAAACCCAGCCAGCAATGCTGGGATTCATTCAGCAGTCCATGCCACCAAAGGGAGCTTCCATGGCCACGTGCCATAGGATGGGCTTGGATTACAAAACAACAGAGGATTCCTGCCTTAAAATGTTTGCAGTCCAGTAGAAGGGTGACTCCTGATATTTATGTAAAACTCTACATTTTACGAAGTTATTTGACATGTTTCATTTCATGGTCACTTCCCTGTAAGGCAATATGATCCAACAATATATCTCCAGCTAATAAATAAATGAGAAAACTAAGCCCCTCTCAAGTGATTTTCCAGAGAACACACCACGAGTAATTGGCCAGGCTTCCTAGAGCCCAGGCAATTGTCTTTACTCAAATTCTAAGCTGGATTCCAATGGAGAAAACCAGGAAGCCATGATCTGCTTACATCCTGAGGATGTAAGCACAGAGGAGGACCAACTCACCCTCTCACTCCAGCACTTTTCCACGGCCTTCTGTGATGTGACAGCGATAACCCCAACCAAGATATTAATCCTTACAGCTTTCCTCATCCATCTGCTACTGCAAAGTGAATATTTATCTGGTCTGACTTAGGGATTCTTCAGGAAGTGACCCTGCCAATCGTATTCCCGTGAGATATTACCCCTCTGCCTGAAATTCCACCACTGTGAGTTCTTCTTTTTTCTCTCCCTCCTGGAGGAGCACTAAAACAGTTAAGCCATAATGAGTTAGTGAGGCTCTACTGGGGATGGACTCATCAGATGCTTTTCTCTCAACCTACCCAACTCACCCTTGCGACCACAAGTGGGGAGATGCAAACACCAGGGTTTTCAAAGTGCCTCCAGGATAGTTGTTGCTTCCCCACAGGCTTCCTTTTCCCACTTGCAGTCCTGCTTCCTGCCTTGTAGACTTGACTTTCTCCCTGGTCTCTCCCAGTCATTGCCTTCAACTTCCCAGCATGAGTTCTGCTCAGACCTGCACTGGCCACAACCAATCCACCTTGTTGCAAGTATATCTGGTAAACCACTGCTCTTCAGGTCCCAACCTACCACCCAGCTCCTTGAGGCACCAAGGAGGGGAGACTTGGTGTCAGTCAGGTGAGACAGAGACTTTGGGAGTAAAATGTGGTGCCTAATGAAGAGTGAACTTGTGGGGCCTCTGCAAATGATCCATGGTCTAAGTGGGAAAGGAAGAGTAAAAGGAATGGAAGGAAGAGAGTAAAGGGATGTTTCCAGACTTAGCCTCCCTGTAAGGTCATCTCACCCATTCCCCTCCCTTAGCAACATAGGAATTTGAAGAAAGGCCCTTACAAAAGGCAGTGAAGGAAAATGTGCCTGGAAGATAACTGATACTTATGGAAGCTCAATAAATATAATCTATAGTAAAAATAGTTATAACGTGAATATCTTCAGGTCAATTTCTAGAGAGTTTGACAAGAACTTCCATTTGTGTTCACCAGGAAGATGAATGAGGATGGGAAGGTAAGGAGAAGGTGAGTAGTCCAGAGAGAGAGCCCCACTGGGTAAAGTAGTTCCTTACTTGGAATAGTGATGGTAGGCAGGGAACCACAAATAGCTCCCGTTTGCCATGTCGGAAGTGTAAAGTGATAGTGACAAGGGGAGAGACTGGGAAGGCTTGCAGGGGCTGCTTTTTTGGTTGAGGGTAAACTTTAGCTTTTAGCAGCATGGAGAAAAAGGGAGATAACACTCTGAACAATGAACAACGCCTTACCACCTACTAGTGGCCAAAACCCCCCAAAAGGCAAAATTAAGTGGATGTGGTCACTCAACAGGACTTGTGCCCTTCTTAAACACTAGTCATTCCTCTTGGCTTAGTGTAGGCATCACCTCCTCTGGGATGCTTTCCCTGGCTCATTTGGATGGATTCAGCGAGTGGCCCCAACTGTGGCTGGCTGTGCTGGACTCTTTGGCCTGCTCTTTTCATAGCACGTACTCTCTGACTCATCATTGCTGATGGTGCTTGGTCACTCTCCTACCGCACCCCACCAACTGTGGGTACCATGAGAGTGGAACTCATGATTGGCCTGCAGTAGTTCCTCAACATTTTTTGGAAAAAACTTTTCCTTGGCCTCATAAACCTTTCACTTATGACCCAATGTGTCTCATTTGCTTTACAGCAAAACTTCTTGAAGGAGTTTTCCATACTCACCACCTCCACTTCTCATTCCACTTTCCCCTGATCCTGTCTTGAAACCACTTCAGTAAGCTTCCTGCTCTCCTCTCCAATGAAACTGCATTTGTCAGGGTCACCTATGACCTCCACATTATCGGATTCAATGGGGATTTAATCACTGTTCCTATTAACCCCCAGAAACACTTGGCAGTTTGGACCACTTTCTCCTCCTTGAACACTCTGCTTTTAGCTTCTGGGAGGCCTTTCCCTATTGGTTCTCCTACCATGCTCAGCAGCTCTTCTCTGGCCTCTATACTGATTCTGTCTCATCTCCTTAACCTATAAATTTCAGAGTGCCCCACAGCAAAAGCCTTAGACTTCTTTATTGTCATTCCTGGGTGATCTTATCTAGTCTCATGACTTTAAATATCCACCTTTATGCTGATATGCCCCCAAATGCCAAACTCGCCCTTGAATTCAAGACTCCTTTTCCAACTTCTTTTTCAACATCTTTACTTGGAAGTCTGTTAGGCATCTCAAATTTAACATGTCTAAAACCAGACAACGCACACACAAAAATGTTTCTCTTCTTCATCTTCCCCATCTGAAAAAAAGATTGCACTTACATTTGGCCAGGTGCTTAGGCTAAATACATAGTAACATCCTTGCCTTTTTTCTTTCTCACACATCCACATCTAATCCATCAACAAACCCTGTCAGCTCTGCTTTTGAAATGTATCCAGCATCCAACCGTTCTTTACCACCTCTGCCAAATCACAGAATCCAAGCTGTTATCATCTCTCACCTAGATTATTGCAATAGCCTCCCATTCAGTTCCACTTGCAATCCCACACAACAGCCAGAGGGAAGTTTTAAAACATAAGATCATGTCACTCACATGCTCAAAATCTCCCAATGGTGCATTGTAACCATACCTTCTACTACTCTCCCTCCTCTGCCCACTCCAGCCCAGCTACTCTGGCCTCCTTGCTGTTCCTCAATAGACCTCAGATCCTTTTACCTTACTGTTTCTGCTGCCCAGAAAGTCCTTTCTTGAAACATCTACAGTATTCACTCCCTTACTTCCTTCAGGCCTGTGCTTAAATGATACCTCTTCAGAGATGCCTTCCCTGTCCTTTATAAGCTTCCCCATTAGTTTCTATCTCCCTTACTTTGAACTGTTCTTTATAATGCTTAAAACAATCTATTTGTTTCTTTTTTTAAAATTGTCTTTCTCTCTCCATGAGAGCAAAGATTTTGCTGTTTTGTTCACTACTGAATGCCCAGCATCTGAAAAAATAGGCACTCAATAAATGAATCAATGAAAGAATGAGTGAGGGGAAAAGTTGGTATCTTCAAAGTAGAAAGACATTAACACAAGCGCTTCATCTCCTGAAAGATGGAAGGCAGTTCCTTAATCAACCTGAGTGAGTTTTTGTTGTGGTGGTGGCAGTGGTTCCTTTTTGTTTTTAATCTGTGTATTAAATTCAGAACTACTCACTATTTAACCTTGCCAGCAAATGTGAGTTTTCCCCTGCTGGTGCTGTGATCATTGTGGTAGCATCAGCCAGGAAATGAAATCTTAATCATAGCATCTGCCATACACCCTTCACTTACAAGCCCACAAATGAGACTCCAGCAAGGCAATCTTATTTCACTAAAATGTGGTTGGACCCAATAACTGGAGGCCGGTGCTCGCAGCACATCGTTCTGCCCAGTGCTGCTTAATCTTGACAAGCTTCGAGGTTTATAGCACCCTAACCTTTAACTTAAACAGAAAAGTATGTGCTGGGCTACTTACTTAGCAAACCACAAGTGAGGCTTGTGTTATATGTCTACCTGGGGGCTTTTCAGTGTTACTACCTCAGTTTCTTGCCAGGCTAAAGGAGAGAAAGTTTTAAAATCTTTTGGAACCTATGTTTACCACTGTCATTACCAGTTTACAACCTAATGGCACTGGATGTTGATAGACTGGAATAAAACCCAAACAAACATGTCATGTTGCATCCAGCTTGATCTGCACAGGAACACGAGGACAGAGGTATCAGAGAAAAGCAGGGCAATCTTCTTCATTTCCCACAGGACTAGGAAGGGGGGACCACAGGACCTTGGGGACTTGTAGGAAATGGCACTAAATCAGATTGCCATATGTCAACAATAGCCCAGAAGCATCTCAGAGCTCCTGGCTTGCTTCCTGTTCCAATCTGAGGGGACTGCAGTGTGATTTCCAGGTACCTGACTGGGGCCAGGCGATCCAAATCTTGAGCCCTATGAAAAGAGATTAACATTCCACAGCAAATGTGTTACCCACAAGACTGGCCACTTCCAGGAGCACCTGGCCCCTGAGCCAGGTGCAGGTTGGTCCCCATGACCTCAGGGAGTCACTTGCAGATCGGATGTCATCAGGTGAGAGCAGCAGTCACTGGGGCAGACAATTTTATTGATGGAATTGGGTTTACAAATTACCCTCAAGATATGCTAAACTGAAATATTGAATTCCCCATTCCCCAGCACCTGGATTTGAAGAAAGGAGGGTGAAACACCACCTTTCCTAACAGCCTACTACAATATAACCCTACTACAGCTATACATATTCAGAAGTAGATCAAGGGTTCTCAGGATTGACCATTGTAAAGATTTGCTGGATAGATGAAATCCAGGAATTACATGGTGCTGTAGCTTGATCAAATAAAAACAAGAAAAGTGATGGCTACAAGGAAGAAGACTCCACAAGGCATATATAGGCTGGTTCCTAGTATGTTGGAAACTTCAAGACTCTCCAGAAGCCCTAGCTCTCCGAATGCTGAGCTCTGAGCCATTGGTGAGAAACTGAGGGGCACTCCAATGGGATATCCAGATTCCTGCATTGTCCCACTAGATTAAGACTCAGAAGAGGGGAAGGGGGTGGTGCCCCTGCTTGCTACCTGAGCACAGATATACCCAGCTAGGGGAGGAGGGGACATCATGGGAAACGGTGGTCTGTGAGCTGAAGACTACATGAAAGAGATGAACTGTAGAAAGAATCAGAACGATCAAGACAATTTAAAGTACTCTGATTAATCTTTTTATTCTTAAAATAATCTTTCAATACATGTATGCTAAATGTACACATACTGTAAACTAAGTTGTGGAAAAAAATTCATATTATGAGTTTATTGGGGAAGAACCTGAGACCAAGACTCTGTCCTAAATATCCACTATTTCAGACTGACCATCTTCTGAGGCAGCTAAAAAGTGTTTTCGTTTTTTCCAGATCCATTTATTCTACTTTTGAGGGGGGAAAAAAGTTACCAAGCATAATAATAACTAGGGCATATCAAATCTACAGATTGCCTGTGAAGCTTAGAATATTGTCACAAAGCCCCTGAGAAGTCCATGAAAAGGTGACACTTTTAAAAGGAAGTCCATATACATCTAATCCACCATATGAAGGCAGACATAGATGCTGACCTGGCTCCTAAGAGTGATGAGAGGAGCATAATGTCAGTGCAGGGCAGACTCTGATGAGCTGAAAAAGCCCAGACAGTACAAAGCCATCCTACCAGCACTTCATGGGATTGCTCTGGGTAACAGCTGGTATTAGGCTAAGTTTGTTTTTTCCCTGTTATTGTTTGGTCCCATGTTATCTTTAGGGATATTAATATGTGAAACTCACAAAGAATGTAGCACCTGGAGATTTTTTTTTTATGCCCATGTGGCCGGGCGCAGTGGCTCACGCCTGTAATCCCAACACTTTGGGAGGCCAAGGCAGGTGGATCACGAGGTCAGGAGATCGAGACCCTCCTGGCTAACACAGTGAAATCCCGTCTCTACCAAATATACAAAAAATTAGCCGGGCACGGTGGCGGGCGCCTGTAGTCCCAGCTACTTGGGAGGATGAGGCAGGAGAATCACTTGAACCCGGGAGGCGAAGGTTGAGCTGAGATGGCACCACTGCACTCCAGCCCGGGTAACAGAGTGAGACTCCATCTCAAAAAAAAAAAAAAAATTATGCCCATGTTTGCAAAACGCACAAAGTAATAATTCTGCTAAGACACTAGGAAGACCTCACTTCACTCTTGTAATTCTGTTCTTTCCTTAGCTTCCATCTTGCACATAGGTTGTGGTGTTCAAGAGGGGACAGAAGAGTAGGAGTAGAGCAAAGTAGGCTTCCATCACTGGGAAGGTAACAGGGCTTGTGCCCAGCCAATGGCGATTCAGGCCACTGGTTTTGTAGCTGAAGTCTGGAATCTGTAATTCATGATCCAGATACAATCCTTGGTTTTATTTCACTTGGTTGTTAGGTAAAATACTGACTTAAAATACATGGTCATATTATTTTCTTGCTCATTAATCCCATTGCCTAAGGGAGAGCTTCAGCTCTTCAGCCTGGAATGCAAAGCCCTGGCTTTATACCTCATGTTCTCTCTGCTTCAGTTAGCTTTCCCATCTTTTTTTCCTTGGTGACCTCGTACTCTTCCTTCAAGATCCACTGAATGCCATTTTCTTTTTTTTTTTATTATACTTTAAGTTCTAGGGTACATGTGCATAACGTGCAGGTTTGTTACATATGTATACATGTGCCATGTTGGTGTGCTGCACCCATCAACTCATCAGCACCCATCAATTCATCATTTATATCAGGTATAACTCCCCAATGCAATCCCTCCCCCCTCCCCCCCCCCACATGATAGGCCCCAGTGTGTGATGTTCCCCTTCCCGAGTCCAAGTGAGCTCATTGTTCAGTTCCCACCTATGAGTGAGAACATGCGGTGTTTGGTTTTCTGTTCTTGTGATAGTTTGCTAAGAATGATGGTTTCCAGCTGCATCCATGTCCCTACAAAGGACGCAAACTCATCTTTTTTTATGGCTGCATAGTATTCCATGGTGTATATGTGCCACATTTTCTTAATCCAGTCTGTCACTGATGGACATTTGGGTTGATTCCAAGTCTTTGCTATTGTGAATAGTGCCGCAATAAACATACGTGTGCATGTGTCTTTGTAGTAGCATAATTTATAATCCTTTGGGTATATACCCAGTAGTGGGATGGCTGGGTCATATGGTACATCTAGTTCTAGATCCTTGAGGAATCGCCATACTGTTTTCCATA